>NC_137071.1:57407151-57447925 GCF_951640355.1 Cnephaeus nilssonii | reverse complement strand
CAATACCAAAAACCACAAAAGGACAACACAATGAAAGAGAATTACAGACCAATATCCCTCATGAACATAGATGCCAAAATCCTCAACAAAATTCTAGCAAATCGGATCAGGAGTACATCAGAAAGATCATACACCATGACCAAGTAGGATTTGTCCCAGGAATGCAAGGATGGTACAATATCCGCAAATCAATAAACGTGATACATCACATAAACAAATTGAGAAATAAAAATCACATAGTCATATCAATAGATGCAGAAAAAGCATTAGACAAAATCCAACACCCTTTCTTGATAAAAACTCTCAACAAGGTGAGAATAGAAGGATCATACCTCAACATAATAAAATCTATATATGATAAATCCACAGCAAACATCATACTCAATGGGCAAAAACTAAAACCATTTCCCCTAAGAACAGGAACAAGAGAGGGATGCCCACTCTCACCACTCCTGTTTGACATACTACTGGAAGTATTAGCTATTGCAATTAGACAAGAAGAAGAAATAAGAGGAATCCATATTGGAAAAGAAGAAGTAAAGCTGTCCTTATTTGCAGATGACATGATATTGTACATAAAAAACCCAAAAGAATCCATCAAAAAACTAATAGACTTAATAAATAAATTTGGCAATGTAGCAGGATACAAAATTAGCACCAAGAAATCTATGGCATTTCTATATACCAATAGTGAACTTACAGAAAGAGAGACTAAAAAAGCAATCTCATTTACAATCACACCCAAAAAAAACAAGATACATAGGAATAAACTTAACTAAGGAGGTAAAAGACCTATACAAGGAAAACTACAGGACACTGAATAAAGAGAAAGAGGAAGATGTAAAGATATGGAAGAACATAGCATGTTCATGGATGCATAGAATCAACATCATTAAAATGTCCATACTACCCAAAGCAATCTATAGATTCAATGCACTCCCATCAAAATACCAACAGCATATTTCACAGACCTAGAAAGAACTCTCTAAAAATTCATCTGGAATAAAAAAAGACCCTGAATAGCCACAGCAATCCTGAGAAAGAAGAATAAAGTAGGAGGGATCTCAATACCAGACCTCAATCTGTATTACAAATCCACTGTTCTCAAAAGAGCCTGTTACTGGCACAAGAACAGTAATATAGATGAATGGAACAGAATAGAGAATCCAGATATCGACCCAAACCACTATGATTAATTAATATTTGACAAAGGAGCCTTGAACATACAATGGAGTCAAGACAGTCTTTTCAATAAATGGTGTTGGGAAAATTGGACAGATACATGCAAAAAAATGAAACTAGATCACCAATTTACACCATACACAAAAATAAACTCAAAATGGATACAGGACTTAAACATAAGACAGGAAACCATAAAAATACTAGAGAAATCCACAGGCAA
Organism: Cnephaeus nilssonii; assembly: GCF_951640355.1. Lineage (NCBI taxonomy): Eukaryota > Metazoa > Chordata > Mammalia > Chiroptera > Vespertilionidae > Cnephaeus > Cnephaeus nilssonii. The sequence continues at coordinate 57,446,523 of NC_137071.1, read as the reverse complement.
CAAAATCTCAGACATATGCCAAAAGAACTTCTTCACTGACACTGCCCCTAGGGCAATGGAAGCTAAAGAGAAAATTAACAAATGGGACCACATCAAAATAAAAAGCTTTTTTACAGCAAAAGAAACCATCAACAAAACAACAAGAAAGCCCACTCTATGGGAGAACACATTTGCAAATGCTATCACTGATAAAGGTTTAATCTCCAACATCTACAGGCAGCTTATGCAACTTAATAAAAGGAAGATAAATGATCCAATAAAAAAATGGGCAATGGACCTAAATAGAATCTTTTCAAAAGAAGACAGAAGGAAGGCGAAGAGACACATGAAAATATGCTCAACGTCACTAATTATACGAGAGATGCAAATCAAAACAACAATGCGGTACCATCTCACACCTGTCAGAATGACTATCATCAACAAATCAAGAAACGACAAGTGTTGGCGAGGATTCGGAGAAAAAGGAACTCTCATGCACTTCTGGTAGGAATGCAGACTGGTGCAGCCACTGTGGAGAACAGTATGGAGTTTCCTCAAAAAACTGAAAATGGAACTCCCATTTGACCCAGTAATCCCACTCCTGGGTATATATCCGAAGAAACTAGAAACACCAATCAGAAAGGATATATGCACCCTTATGTTCATAGCAGCATAATTTACAATACCTACGATTTGGAAACAGCCTAGGTGCCTGTCAGCAGATGACTGGATCAGAAATCTATGGTACATCTACACAATGGAATACTATGCTGCCATAAAAAAGAAGGAATTCTCATCATTTGCAGCAACCTGGATGGAATTGGAGAACATTATGGTGAGTGAAATAAGCCAGTCAATGAAAGAAAAATATCACATGATCTCACTCATTTATGGATAATGAACAACATTATAAACTGATGAACAAAAAGGTAGATGCAGAGACCAGAAAGCATCAAACAAACTGTCAAATTACAGGGGGAAGGTTAGCGAGAGGTGGGGGAAATAAGAGATCAACCGAAGGACTTGTATGCATGCATATAGGCATAATCAATGGTCGAACAACTCTGGGAGGTGAGGGCATGTATAGGTTTTTGGGTGGGGGGGGGGACAATGGTAAGATATGTACACATATAATACCTTAATAAAAAAATAGTATTTACATTTAAAATAATTTCATCCCAAAGCAGTTTAATTAATATACATTCTTCTCAAGCGTACATGGAACACTCTCAAAGATAGACCACATGGTAGGACTCACAATAAGTCTTAATAGATTTAAGAATATTAAAATTATATCAATCGGGGAAAATGGCGGCGGAATAGGCAGATGTGTCCTGATCCTTGTCCACGAGGAAATAGAGGGAGTAGCTGAAATGAGAGGAATCCAGCCTGAATTAGCAAAGGAGATACAGCTGTTGAGACAGTTTGCAGCTGGGAAGGGCAGAGATCTCCAGGAAAAAGGTGAAACAAGGATTTGGGCAATAGAATCTGCCAGATCTCTAAGCCCAGAAGGTGAGGGGAAAACTACACGGCACAAAGCCGTGTCGCTGAAGACAGGCAAAGCTAGACCACATGGTATGACTCACAATAAGTCTTAATAGATTTAAGAATATTAAAATCATATCAATTGGGAAAATGGCGGCAGAATAGGCAGATGTGTCCTGATCATTGTCCAGGAGGAAATAGAGGGAGTAGCTGAAACAAGAGGAATCCAGCCCGAATTGGCGAAGGAGATGCAGCTGTTGAGACAGTTTGCAGCTGGGAAGGGCAGAGATCTCCAGGGAAAAGGTAAAACAAGAATCTGGGTAATAATAAAAAAAAATAGTATTTACATAAAAAAATTTACAGGGGGAAGGTTGGAAACAGCCTAGGTGCCCGTCAGCAGATGACTGGATTAGAAAACTGTGGTACATCTATACAATGGAATACTGTGCTGCCATAAAAAAATGAAGGAATTCTCATCATTTGCAGCAACCTGGATGGGACTGGAGAACATTATGCTAAGTGAAATAAGCCACTGTGAGAAAAAGGGTCCACGGACTGCAGGAGGTAGTAGATTTTAGACCTTGGAGTCTGATTTGGGATCTGAGCTCAAAGGCAGCCCTGAAGAGCTAACTGCCCAAACACGCAGGGCCGGCAAGAGAGGAGCTTGTAAAGACGTGGTCCCTCTTCACGCCGGGGCCTGCGTCTTTCTCCACTGAACCTAGTTCATAGGACCTTTCGGATACAGACACTTACCCGTGGCTGAGGTGCAGGAGAAGGGGTGGGGTTGTGGAATCTAGGGAGAGTGGGCAGCGAACAGGTCCAGGAGAAGTGGAAGCATGTCTGGCGCTGAGTCACATCTGATCCCCAGTCGCCATTTTCTCCTGAGAGATAGCCCCTCCCTCCAATCTCCAGGCAACCAATATAGCCACACCCAAATTCCATCCTGATTAACACCATAGAATCTGAATACTCCCTGAGGCCATAGGAACAGCCCCAAAGAAAAACCTTTAGCAGCTAGGCACCTCAATTACGCAGTTACACTGACAGGGCTCTTCAGAGTGCTTCAGTGTGCCTCGCTGGCAAACTTAGCACGGGTACTCAAGTGCTGCCACTGGGAGTAAGCGCCTGTCCGCCACAGGTTCAGCAGCAAAAGCTGAGTCTGCCCACCAAACAACTACAGAATTCTGGGCAACACAGTCACGCCTTTCCAAAGTGCAGGCCCCCTGAGCCACATCACCCCGACAGACAGTTCCTTGGAGCCACTGTGAGTCCCCACTGGGAAAGCGTAATTTCAATTTAGGGTGCAAGACAGAAAAAATTGGGATACTACACTCCATGACTTCTGACCTCTAGACACTGCAGTTGTGCCTGTCAAACTCGCAGGCCTACATCAAGAAAACCCAAATAGTTCAAGTAGGGAACTACACTAGATTACCAAGCCCAGGAGAACTGAGAGATTACACCAGTAGCACCATCACCAAAAGAACCTGGGTAGCAAAGCAATTGGATCTACAATTAAAACATTACAGGAAAACATGGGGAGACAAAAAGGAAATCCCCAAAAGGAAGGAAAAAGAGGAATCACCGGAAAGGGACTTAAATGAACTTGAGGCTAGCAGCTTAACAGAGAAAGAATTCAGAGAATTCGTTATATGGATGTTTAAAAAGATGGATGACAAATACACACAACTCAATGAGAACTATAAGGAACTGAATGAAAATGTCACCAACATGAAAAGAAACCAAGAGGAGATGAAGAACGACATAGCTGCAATAAAGAACACATGGAAGGCTTAAAGAGTAGAGTAGAAGAGAATGAGGACTGCATCAGCAAATTAGACGACAAGGTAGGAAAAAACTCACAAACACAGCAGCAACTGGAAAGAAGACTTAAAAAGCAAGAGGAGAGCCTAAGGGACCTTTGGGACAACACAAAAGGAAACAATATTCGAATAATAGGGATAAAAGAAGGAGAGGAAGAGAAGCAAGGAATAGAAAACCTGTTTGAAGAAATAATAACAGAAAACTTCCCTGATATTGGCAAGAAAACAACTATCCAAGTCCAAGAAGTACATAGAGTCCCAAACAAGTTGAACCACAAAAGACCGACACCAAGACACATCATAATTAAATTGGGGAACATCAACGACAAAGCAAGAATCTTAAAGGCTGCCAGAGAGAGACAGAAAGTTACTGAAAAGGGATCTCCTATCAGAATATCAACTGATTACTCAACAGAAACATACCAGGCCAGAAGGGAATGGAATGAAATATACAAAATGATGCAAAACAAGGGACTGAATCCAAGAATACTATACCCAGCAAGGCTATCATTCAAAATTGAAGGTGGAATCAGAAGCTTCACAGACAAAAAAGGGCTAAGAGAGTTAATCGCTACCAAGCCAACAATGCAAGAAATGCTAAAGGGGCTGCTGTAAAAAGAAGAAAGAGAAAGGCAAGAAGAAACACAAACACTAAGGAAAAATATGTCAACAAACAGGTACTTATCAATAATAACATTAAACGTAAATGGATTAAATGCACCAATTAAAAGACATAGAGTAGCTGAATGGATAAGAAAACATGACCCATATATTTGCTCTCTACAAGAGACCCACCTTAGAGCAAAAGATTCACACAGACTGAGAGTGAAGAGATGGAAAAACATTTTTCAGGAAAATGAAAATGAGAAAAAAGCTGGGGTTGCGATACTTATATCAGATAAAATAGACCTCAAAGTAAAGGCCATAATGAGAGATAAGGAAGGCCACTACATAATACTAAAGGGAACAATCCAGCAAGAAGATATAACTCTGGTAAACATATACGCACCCAATGCAGGAGCACCCAAATGCATAAAAAATCTCCTGGAAGATATCAAGGGAGAGATCAACATCAATACAATCATAGTAGGGGACTATAATATACCACTGACATCAATGGATAAATCCCCTGGACAAAAAAATCAGCAAAGAAACAGCAATTCTAAATGACACACTAGATCAGATGGACCTAATTGACATCTTCAGAGTATTTCACCCCAAAGCCATGGAATATACGCTCTTCTCAAGTGCACATGGGACATTCTCAAAAATAGACCACATATTGGGTAACAAGCAAAATCTCCTGAAATTCACAAAGATTGAAATCATATCCAGCATTTTCTCAGACCACAATGGCATAATATTAGAAATAAACTACAATAAAAACATTCAAAAAAATTCAAACACTTGGAAACTGAACAACATGCTAGTAAACAATTATTGGGTTATCAATGAGATCAAAGAAGAAATTAAAAACATCCTGGAGACTAAAGAGAATAAAAACACAACATTGCAAATCCTATGGGACACAATGAAAGCAGTCCTGAGAGGGAAGTGTATAGCTCTACAGGCCTACCTCGAAAAACAAGAAAAAAAAAATGGTAATAGATCATCTAACTCAACAACTCAAAGAATTAGAAAGGGAGCAACAAGAAAAGCCCACAGTGAGCAGAAAAGGAAATAATAAAGATCAGAGCAGAAATGAATGACATAGAGACCCAAAAAACAATTCACAAGATCAACAAAACCAAGAGCGGGTTCTTTGAAACGATGAACAAGATTGATGCACCTCTAGCCAGGCTCACCATGAAGCAAAGAGAGAGGACTCAAATAAACAAAATCAGAAATGAAATAGGTGAAATAACAACAAACCCCACAGAAATACAAAGGATTGTCAAAAAATACTATGAACAACTTTATTCCAACAAAGTAGACAACCTGGAGGAAATGGACACATTCTTAGAACAACACAACATTCCAAAACTTACTCAGGAAGAGACTAAAAATCTCAATAGGCTGATAACTATGGAAGAAATTGAAGCAGTCATCAAAAAGCTTCCAGCAAACAAAAGCCCGGGGCCAAGCGGCTTCACAGGGGAGTTTTACAAAACATTCAAGGAGGAGCTAAAACCTATCCTCCTCAGACTATTCCAGAAAATTCAAGAGGAAGGAACACTACCAAGATCCTTCTATGAAACCAGCATCACCCTAATACCAAAACCATATAAAGATAACACAATGAAAGAGAATTACAGGCCAATATCCCTCATGAACATAGATGCCAAAATCCTCAACAACATTCTAGCAAATCGGCTCCAGCAATACATCAGAAAGATCATACACCATGAACAAGTAGGATTTATCCCTGGGATGCAAGGATGGTACAATATTAGCAAATCAATAAACGTGATACATCACATAAACAAATTGAGAGATAAAAAACATTTAGTCATATCAATTGATGCAGAAAAAGCATTTGACAAAATCCAACACCCTTTTTGATAACAACTCTCAGCAAGATGGGAATAGAAGGATCATACTTCAACATAATAAAAGCCATATATGACAAACCCACAGCCAACATTATACTCAATGGGCAAAAACTAAGACCATTACCCCTAAGAACAGGCACAAGACAGGGATGACCACTCTCACCACTCCAGTTCAACATAGTGTTGGAAATACTAGCCATTGCAATCAGACAAGAAGAAGAAATAAAAGGCATCCAAATTGGAAAAGAAGAAGTAAAACTGTCCTTATTTGCAGATGACATGATACTGTACATAAAAAACCCTAAAGACTCAATCAAAAAATTATTAGACTTAATAAATGAATTCGTCAGAGTAGCAGGATACAAAATAAATGCTAAGAAATCTATGGCATTTCTATACACCAACAATGAACTTACAGAAAGAGAGACTAAAAAAGCAATCCCATTTACCATCAAACCAAAAAAAATTAAGATACCTAGGAATAAACTTAACTAAGGAGGTAAAAGACCTGTACACAAAAATTACACAACTCTGAAAAAAGAGATAGAGGAAGATATAAACAAATGGAAGAACATACCATGTTCATGGATTGGTAGAATCAACATCATCAAAATGTCCATACTACCCAAAACAATCTATAGATTCAATTCACTTCCCATTAAAATACCAACAGCATTCTTCACAGACCTAGAACGAACTTTCCAAAAATTCATCTGGAATAAAAAAAGACCCCAATAGCTACAGCATTCCTGAGAAAGAATAACAAAGTAGGAGGGATCTCAATACTAGATTTCAAGCTATATTAAAAAGTCAATGTTCTCAAAACTGCCTGGTATTGGCACAAGAATAGACATATAGATCAATGGAATAGAATAGAGAACCCCGAAATCGATCCAAATCACTATGCTCAATTAATATTTGACAAAGGAGTCATGAACATACAATGGAGTCAAGACCGTCTCTTAAATATATGGTGTTGGGAAAATTGGACAGATACATGCAAAAAAATGAAACTAGACCACCAACTTACACCATACACAAAAATAAACTCAAAATGGATCAAGGACTTACACATAAGACAGGAAACCATAAAAATACTAGAGGAATCTACAGGCAGAAAAATCTCTGACATTTGCCAAAAGAACTTCTTCACTGATACTGCTCCTAGGGCTATGGAAGCTAAAGAGAAAATTAACAAATGGGACTACGTCAAAATAAAAATTTTTGTACAGCAATGGAAACCATCAATAAAACAACAAGAAAGCCCACTGCATGGGAAAACATATTTGCCAATGATGTCAACGATAAGGGTTTAATCTCCAACATTTATAGGGAATTCATGCAGCTTAACAAAAAGAAGATAAACAACCCAATTTAAAAAATGGGCAACTGATCTAAATAGGCATTTTTCAAAAGAAGACAGAAGGAAGGAAAGAGACACATGAAAACCTGCTCTAAATCACTAATCATCAGAGAGATGCAAATCAAAATGACAATGTGGTACCATCTCACACCTGTCAGAATGGCCATGATCAACAAGTCAACAAATCACAAGTGCGGGCGAGGATGTGGAGAAAAAGGAACCCTTATGCACTGCTGGTGGGAATGCAGGCTGGTGTAGCCACTGTGGAGAACAGAATGGAGTTTCCTCAAAAAACTAAAAATGGAACCTCCATTTGACACAGTTATCCCACATCTAGGAATATATCCCAAGAATCTGGAAACATCAATCAGAAAGGATATATGCACCCCTATATTCCTAGCAGCACAATTCACCATAGCTAAGATTTGGAAACAGCCTAAGTGCCCATCAGCAGATGAGTGGATTAAAAAACTGTGGTACATCTACACAATGGAATACTACGCTGCGGTAAAAAAGAAGGAGCTCTTACCATTTGCAACAATATGGATGGAGATGGAGAACATTACTCTTAAGAAATAAGCCAGGCAGAGAAAGTTAAATATCACATGATCTCACTCATTTGTGGAATATAATAAACAACATAAACTGATGGGGGGGAAAATAGATCCAGAAACAGAGAAACATCAATCAGAATGTCAAACCTCAGGGAAGAAATTGTGAGATAACCATAAACCCAAGAATGCCTGAGAATGCCTTTCTAGCCATGCTAGCAATCATCAGATGTACGGTAATTTTACCTGAGACAAGAGTGTAAGTATTTTGGACTTATGTTCCTGACCCTTAATGGGTAAGACCCCTTATGTAGGCTGATCCCCTGAGTAATGTAGTTACCAATAATACCAAACACCTTGGTCATCGAATAGGTCCATGGGTGGGGCAAGAAAGTATAAATACATAGGGGGTCTCCACCCAGGTTTTCTTTTGTATGACACAAAATCAAAACAATGCCCCTTTGTGTGTACAATTAAAGAGACGTTTTTGGCTTGTGTGGACACCAAAGAAAGGGTGTCACTACTATCACTACTTGCCCCCGGTAGAGGTGCAGAAAATGTAACTAAGACCTTGTCTATACAAAAAGAAATGGACAGCCAATTTGAAAGGGAATTGCCATGGACTAGAACAAAGAATATCCTTACATGATATTATTCTACACTGTCATTAAAATTTTTCCCAGATTTGGATCACCTCCAGTATTTATAATAGTTCCTCACACCCTTGGGGATAAAAAAAAAAATCATCTGTTTGGTGCTTGGAGACTAACGTAACACATCTCTTGATATTTTAGAATTACAACAGCATAATATATAATTATCCCAAGCAAACTTACAAACTAATTCTTTGAATGTCTGGCAGCAATTTAAAAAGGACATGTAAGGATTTAATCCCTTTCATTGTTTAGAGGGCCTCCTGGGAAGGAACCTCAGCATTCTATATTGGTCCCTATTGCCCTTTAGGCCAAGAGGGACCCTCTCCTCACAATTCAATTGCTCACAGCTGTTGCATGAGCTCTCTGTTCATGTCGAGGTTGAAGTCTCGTGATGACTGGTGCCATGGATCTGTCTCTCACCCAGTGGGGCGAACTGAGCCCTCCCTGGAGAAGAAACCCGGGTTCCACAAGATATGTTATCAGTGCTGGGGCCCCGTCAGCAGGTGAGGGGATCCCAAGGCAGGTGCTGTGCATGGAGGTCACGGGGGCATAGGCTATCAAGGAGACAAAACTGAACCTCACGTCACCCTGCTTGGCCCGGGAGGATGGCTGGTTAGCCTGAGACATGTAAGATTCCTCAAGGAAGGAACAACTTAAGACAGGCTCAGTCGCAGAGGGGCCATAAGGAGAGAATTTTGGGATCAACAGAGGTGGGGCACAGATCCTCACCCCGCCCCCAATATTGCATGGGCCTGAACCCTAGCCCCTTCTGAGGGAGGTCTCCTGCCCCCATGGCTGCTTCGTGCTTCCCATGCCTAGCTCAGATCAGGACCCAGGTTACCAACAAAGACTTGGCCGACAGCAGCTGCCCTCTCACTCCAACAAGAATTGTTTGAGTTGTCTTGTACCCATGGTGTGAGGAAGTGGGTTTATGATATCCGGCCTACCACCAGGAATGCTCAGGATCTACTCAAGAAGGCAAATAATCCCTTCCACTAATATTTACAGGGTTAAATAAGATTGTTGTTAACAAATTTGACAGTAAAATAGTAGTCAAGTTTTCAGGCAAATTTAAATTGGCTAGTTGAAACAAGTGAATATTCTAGAAAAATTAATTGTACTGGACAAAAAGGTGTTCCTAAAGTGTTAACTAAATTTTTTATTGGTAGTTCATCTCATGATAAAATTGCGCACCATGTATTGAATCTAAAGCAGTAATATTATAGTCCAAAAAATTAAAATTTAAAAGCCATCAAGACTACATTATAAAATTTTCAAAAGCCTCCTAATATGTAAATCAAAAAAGAGGGGGATAGTAGAAGAATATCATGTAAGGAAAAATATCCTGTAAGTAAATTACTTCTAGAAAATTAATACTTTAGAACATTACTTGTAAGGCTAAAAGCAAGACACCCATGAAAAACACACATGGTGTCAAAACAAGCCAGAGGAAAATCAGTTGGGCAAAAAATGAAATAGGATCCCAGGTCAAATTTATAGAAAATATTACTTTATTAACTTTTGGTCGAGAGTATGTTTGTATATTTTCAGAAAACAACTCCGAGACCATGTGGATTCCAGCAACAGAGAGGAATCGACATGACTACTCCAGCCATGATGACAGAAGAGAAGCAGTCCAGAAATGGAAGACGCTGACGTTGCCTTGCCATACTAGCAATTAGCAGCTGTGTGTCACTGCAGGTTGCACAGGACCAAACCAGAGAGAATTGGACCTGAATTACCACCATTTGTCCACCATCCAGAACTGCAATGTCATTGCTGACATGTACACATAAGGAACTGTCTGACATTGAAATTGGGTCTCAAAAGAACTGTTGACCCAGAAAGAAACTCACTACAGACTGATTCATTTGCCTGTCAGCATGATCATTATTGCTTGTCTCATTTTCAGTTCTTATAAGTATATTTCTAAAAGCACATGATCTCACTCATCTAGGGGAAATAATGAACAACATAGACTGATGAACAAGAACAGACCCAGAAACAAGGAGGCATGCATCAGACTGTTGGGCCTAAGAGGGAGGGTAGGGGAGCGTGGGGGTAAAGTGGAGAGATCAACCCAAGGACTTGTGTACATGCATATGAGCCTAACCAGTGGTTAAGGTCAATAGGGGGGTTGGTGCATGCATGGGGAGGGGTGTGGGATGGGAATAGGGGGATAAGGACAAATATGTGATACCTTTATCAATAAAGAAATTAATTTTAAAAAAGGCTTTGGGTACATTCCAAATTTGGGATGTACAAGGGTTCTGTTTTCTTCACATCCTCACCAACACTTGTTATTCTTGTCTTTTTGACAATAGTCATTCAAATAGGTGATATGTCATTGTGGATTTGATTTGCATTTCTCTGATGATTTGTGATATTGAGCATCTTTACATGTTCCCGTTGGCCATCTCTATATCTTCTTTCAAAAAATGTTTATTCAAATCCTCTGCCCATTTAAAAAAAATATATATTTTTATTGATTTCAGAGAGGAAGGGGCAGGGAAAGAGAAATTGAAACGTCAATGATGAGAGAGAATCATTGATCGGCTGCCTCCTGCACGCCCCCTACTGGGGATTGAGCCTGCAACCCGGGCATGTGCCCTTGACGGGAATCGAGCCCAGGACCTTTCAGTTTACGGGCCAGCGCTCTAGCCACTGAGCCAAACCAGCTAGGGCCCCCTGCCCATTTTTCAATTAGATTTTTTTGCTGTAGAGTTGTATGAGTACTTCATATATTTGATTATAATTTCCTTACCAGATATTATTTGCGATTTTTTTCTCCTGTTCAGTAGGTTGCATTTTGCTGATGATTTCTTTTTCTGTTTAGAATCTTTTTAGTCTGATGTCATCCCACTCGTTAAGACTGATGTCAATGAGCTTACTACCTACATTTTCTTAGAGGAGTTTTATTGTTTTAAGTCTTATGTTCAAGTCTTTGATTCATTTGAGTTAATTTTTGTGTGTGGTATAAGATGGTAGTCTAATTTCATTCTTTTGCATGTGACTGTTTAGTTTTCTCTACACTATTTATTGAGGAGACTGTCCTATACTCATTGTATGTTTTTGCTTTCTTTGTCATAAATAAATTGACCATATATACATGAGCTTAAAAATAAATAAATAAATAAATAAATAAATAAATAAATAAATAAATCATATCAAAAAGCTTCAGGGATCACAATGATATGAAACTAGAAAAAAATAAAAAACAAAACCAACTTAATACATTGAAGCTAAATAGCATGCTATTAAAAAATGATTTGTTTACCAATGAGATCATGGAAGAAATAATAACTTACCTGGAAACAAATGAAAATGAAGACACAACAACCCTCAGCCTATGGACACAATAAAAGCAGTTGAGAGAGGGGATTTCGTAGCATTTCAAGTCTACCTCAAGAAGCAAGAAAAATTTCAAATATCCAATCTAACCCGACACCTAAAAGAACTAGTAAAAGAACAACAAACAAAACCCAGAGGAAGTAGAAGGAAGGGAATAATAGTGATTACAGTGGAAATAAATGACCTAGAGACTGAAAAGAAAAAAACATAGTTCAAAAGATTAATGATACTTTGAAAAGATAAACAAGATTGATGAACCTTTAACCCTTTGCACTCGCTTGCTTTTTTCTCGATTCCTTTATTCTACTCGGGATTTAATTTTTTAAATACCCCAGATTTTACAAAGCGCGACAGTAGAACAAAAAACTGGAGTTTCTTTTCATACAAACTTATTTATTTGGATTTTTTTAATATTTCAAATTATTGATACATTCAAAGAGGATAAAAAGAGCTGCTACTGATGCTAACTGTGTTGAGTCACACTCGACATCCGAGTGCAAAAGGTTAAGATCATATATGGGAGAAATCAAGATGGCGGCCTTGCACAACCATTTCAAAACTACAATTAAAAGACAAAACAGACATCATCCAGAACCACAGGAAGGCTGGCTGAGTGGAAATTCTACAACTAGAAGGGAATAGAATAGTGCACTGAGACTCAGAGGAGGTGCAGATGTAAAGTGCAGAGGTATGGAGGTGAGCGCATGAGGAAAGGGCTAGCAACTGAGTATGCGGTTGTCTTTCTCAATTGGGAGGGAGACACAAGCTCCTGGCTACTCTGAACTCCAGTTCCAGGCAAGACTCTGGGGACCCAGACTCATACAGGGAGAAACTGGATTGTCTGGCATCAGGCGGAACCCGAGGGTGGCTTTCTCTCAGAGGTGCTTGAAGTGATTACTGTGAGACACTGAGACCCAGGCCTCTTAGGGCATGGCTGAGGATCTGCCATTGCTGTTTGCTCCGCCCTGTGGATTTCCTGAGACCCTGCCCCACCCACGCTGTGAGCAGAGGCTTTTGCATATGAATGGCTTGGCCCTTTGCAATCCAAAATTACCTAACAAACTGCAGCTGGGTCAGAGAGACCCAGAACATTCAAAAGAAGGCCCAAGGCTCCACAGCAGCTTGCACTGCTTCACAGCTGGGCCTCATCTGGGCACCTCCAAACCCCAAACAAAGAAGAGGAATCTGCAGATCTCTCCATAGCTCCTGATTGGTGGATTCAGGCAGAGGCTAAATTAGCACCTCCTTAGAGAGCCAAGAGCCAGTGTACCCAATGGTCACAGTGAGACCATCCAGATTACAACTCCTTAGATTCATAAGGGACACACTCAGGGGGCAGACTCAGTGAGCACCAAAGCCCCACTGAAGCAAGTCTTGCCCCATAAGGGTGTCTCCAGCACAGAAGTTCTCCCATCGTAGACCCAGCTGATTCTTTTTTTTTTAATATATTTTATTGATTTTCTACAGAGAGGAAGGGAGAGAGATAGAGAGTTAGAAACATCGATGAGAGAGAACCATCGATCAGCTGCCTCCTGCACACCTCCCACTGGGGATGTGTCCGCAACCAAGGTACGTGCCCTTGACCGGAATCGAACCCGGGACCCTTGAGTCCGCAGGCCGACGCTCTATCCACTGAGCCAAACCGGTTTTGGCGACCCAGCTGATTCTTACAGCCAATTGGCCTGGAGGTCAATTCCTCCCAGTGATACCAACAACAATCAAGGCTTAACTACAACAAGACTGTGCACACAGATCACAAAGGGGTGCACCTAGAGTGTCCAACTCAGGTAATTAGGGAGGCTGAGCCACTGGGCCCTATAGGACACCTAGCACACAAAACCATGCTATCAACACAGGGAATCAGCCAAAATGCTGAGACAAAGAAACAGGTCACAAATGATAGAAATCAGGAAATCAAACTACTGGATAGAGTTCAAAACCACAGTTATAAGGTTTTTCAAGAATTTTCTAGAAACTGCCTATAAATTTAGTGAGACCCTTGAGGATATGAAAAAGGACCAACTAGAAATTAAGCATACATTGACTGAAATAAAAAAAAATAATATACAGAGATCCAACAGCAGACTAGAGGGTCACAAGAATCAAGTCAAAGATTTGAAATATGAAGAAGCAAAAAACACCCAACCAGAAAAGAAAAAAGAATCCAAATATATGCAGATAGTGTAAGGGGCCTGTGGGACAATTTCAAGTATACCAGCATCTGAATTATGGGGGTGCCAGAAGAAGAGAGAGAGCAAGATACTGAGAACCTATTTGAAGAAATAATGACAGAAAACTTCCCCCACCTGGTGAAAGAAATAGACTTATGAGTCCAGGAAGCGCAGAGAACCCTGAACAAAAAGAATCCAAAGAGGACCACACCAAGACACATCATAATTAAAATGCCAAGAGCAAAAGACAAAGAGAGAATCTTAAAAGCAGCAAGAAAAAAACAGTTTGTTACCTACAAGGGAGAACCCATATGATTGTCAGCTGATTTCTCAACAGAAACTATGCAGGCCAGAAGGGAGTGGCAAGACATATTCAAAGTGATGGATAGCAAGGACCTACAACCAAGATTACTCTACCCAGCAAATATATCATTCAAAATTAAAGGTCAGATAAAGAGCTTCACAGATAAGAAAAAGCTAAAGGAGTTCATCACTTCCAAACCAGCATTATATGAAACTAGAGGCCCAGTGCACGAAATTCGTGCATGGAGGGGGTTTGTCACTCAGCCCAGCCTGTACCCTCTCCAATCTGGGACATCCCTCTCACAATCCAGGACTGCTGGCTCCCAACTGCTTGCCTGCCTGCCTTCCTGATTGCCCCTAACCGCTTCTGCCTGCCAGCCTGATCACCCCCTAACCACTCCTCTGCCAGCCTGTTTGCCTCCAACTTCCCTCCTCTGCCGGCCTGGTCACCCCTAACTGCCCTCTCCTGCAGGGTTGATCACCTCCAACTGCCCTCCCTTGCAGGCCTGGTCCCTCTCAACTGCCCTCCCTTGCAGGCCTTGTCCTTCTCAACTGCCCTCCCTTGCAGGACGGGTGCCTCCCAACTTCCCTCTCCTGCTGGCCATCTTGTGGTGGCCATCTTGTGTCCACATGGGGCAGGATCTTTGACCACATGGGGGCAGCTATATTGTGTGTTGCAGTGATGATCAATCTGCATATTACTCTTTTATTTGATAGGATAGAGGCCTGGTACAGGGGTGGGGGCCAGCTGGTTTGCCCTTAAGGGTGTCCCTGATCAGGGTGGGGTTCCCTTGTGGCGTGGGGTGGCCTGAGCGAGGGGCCTGTGGTGGTTTGCAGGCCAGCCACGCCCCCTAGTAACCCAAGGGGAGGCCCTGGTATCTGGAATTTATTTTCCTTCTACAATTGAAACTTTGTAGCCTGGAGCAGAGCCAAGCCTGGTGCTCCCTCCGTGGCTGGCAGCCATTTCTGTTGGGGTTATAATTGAAACTTCATAAATTAAGCGGGTGGGCCCGGCCAGGGTGTGCAGAAAGCTTTGCTTCCCCTGTTGTTGCCAGCAACCCTGGCCTGCTCTCTCAAGCTCCGTTCTGCCGCCATTTCTGTTTGAATTTGTTTACCTTCTATAATTGAAACTTTGTAGCTTGAGTGGAGGCTTAGGCCTGGCAAGGGCAGGCGGAAAGCTTGGCTTCCTCTCTTACCTAGGAAACCTTGCTCTCTGAGGCTGTAGCCATCTTGGTTGGGTTAATTTGCATGCTCGCTTTGATTGGATGGTGGGCGTGGCTTGTGGGTGTGTTGGAGGTATGGTCAATTTGCATATTTGTCTATTATTAGGTAGGATGCTGAAAGGTATTCTTTAAGAAGAGGAAGAAGAAAAGTTATAGATAAAAATTATGAAGAACAAATACATATCTATCAACAAGTGCTTCTAAATATCAAGTGAATAAATAATCTGATGAACAGAATAAACTGAATATAATAGAATCATGGGCCTAGAAAGGGAGTGGACTGACAATTCTTGAAGGGAAAGGTGTGTCAGGGGTGCAGGAAGAGTCTGGACAAAAATTGTACACCTATGAATGAGGACAGTGTGTGGGGGGTAAGGGCAGAGGGTGGGGTGGGAACCAGGTGGAGGGGAGCTATGGGGGGAAAAAGAGGAACAAATGTAATAATCTGAACAATAAAGATTTACTTTAAAAAAAAAGACCATATATGATTAAACCCCAGAGTTCTCAGTGGGAAACCCCCACAGCTGAGATATTGCTCTGGAATTTCAGCTGCCCTCTGTTTGCACCCAGCCAGCCCTTTCCCACCTCTGCCCCTCCTACCTGTCTCTATGCTATCTCCACTTTCAGTCCTTGGTTACCAGGGTTCTCTCCAGTGAGTCTTCTGTTGATTATTCAGGGAGTTTTTGTGTATTTTAGTTGTAATTCCAGTTTGTTCCTTGGAGCATGTCCATGCATCATCCACTTACTCCACCACCATTTTTAATCTCTCCCTATGTTATATTTTAAAGTTAAGAAAGTGGACCTAAAAATTCTCATCACAAGAAAAAAACATTTTTATCTATATGAGGTGATGGATGCTATTTAAATTTATCGTGGTAATCATTTCACAATGTATGTAAGTTACATCATTATGGTGTAAACCTTGAAATTTTAGACTGCTGTATGTCATTTATAGTTCAATAAAACTGGAAGGCATATGTTCACTTGAATCACAAACCTCAAAAAAGTAATTTATTTAATTTATTACTTTAAAATATTAGAAATAAAACATTTTTATATTGCACTTTTGAAAATATGATGTAACTGCCAGGACAATCTAAATTCAGGAAATATGTGACATCCTTTGATAGTTACACATGCCCCAATTGTGAAAATTGATGCATATGACAAAGAGCATGTGAGAACAGTACACAGAGCTTTATTCTTACAAATTTCAGTTACTGTTCAACTTTCCATGAGATGATAGCAACCATATTCCTGCCACACTAATGGCAATCTCTACAGATGGGTGTATTGTCAACAGCTTACTATGATTTTCAACACTTCTAAAAACATTATCAGAAGTTGTTGTTAGCTTACTTTTTATATTCTTGTTTCTTTTGTACATCCCAGGTTAGGACCCACTGTAATTCAAGATTATAATTAACCTCAGGTCTTCCTGTATTAAAAAAAGAACCGCTTTCCAAGCTTTGCTGAAATAAGAGTTTGGTGCAGTTATCCTGAGTGTTATGAATAATGATTGATTCCCTAAGGGATGTAGCTACCATATTTAAATCCTTACGCAAATTATGAAATCCATTATAAAAATCTATTGACTGGAAAGGGATGGTTCCAATTCTTTGAGAACCTTTGGATTTTTTAAAAACAAGTTTAGTAAATAAATATTTGTAGCAGAATACTGTCAAAAGAATCTCATCTATCTGGAAATCTAATGGTGTTTATAAAAAAAATCATGAACGCACTCTAGCCTGGAAATGCCGGAGGAGGCAAGAGCATGCAGCTCAGGGGGAAATCATCAGGCAGGAGCACCCAGGTCCTCCCATTGTCCACAGAGCTCAGAACCCTTGCTGCTCAGTGTCTGCCTGATCTAATGGGAGGAGCCACATGCGTGCTCTGACCACGAGCAGTTCACATGGGTACAGTGCTGCTGCACCCTGGCTCCTTAAGGAGAGACACTTCCATGCCTTGCGCCCTCAGAAACTCCTGCCTGCAGGGGTGAGATTTGAATCCCTTGGCCCGGCTTTATCTGGAGAGCAGCATCTCCTACTGGGAAGACCCCTGGTCCAGGAGCCAGAAGCGGCTGTCCAGATCTCCCTTTGGCATTTTAGTGCTTGCAGTCAGGTTACTAGAGGCTTTGATTTCTTTGATATCTAAAAGAAGCCAGTTGTGGGAAAACGAAGATGGCTGCCAATGAAAAGGCAGACTGCAAGATAGTGTGTGAATGAGAAAACAAAGGTAGAGTGTGTGGTTGCACGGGGAGTGTTTGTTGGTGAGTTGAGGGACAGCTATACTCCAGGGGATTGTGGGGGATTATCGAACAGGGATCCCCTGACCAGACAGCCCCCACTGCTGCTGGGTTCCCTCCTGAAGTGACCAGCTCAGACTTGGAGACTGTGCCATCTTGAAGGAAAAGTGGATGTTGTCGGGAACCTGAAAACCCCAGGGAATCTACAACTAAGGCACCCACCTAACAGCTGCAAACCCAAAAACACCAGTTGGTCCCCAATTGGCGCAAGCACTTGGATTCAGAGGAGCTCTACACTCCCCAATGAAAAGGACAGATGTCACCTGGGATAGTGAGGTCTGTGGTCACAGCAGGAGAAACGCACACGCAGGAGTTGGAGACCTGGAGAAGTCTGGGCCTATAAAAATCCTTGGCTGTTGGGGTTGGTGTGATCCGTGAATGTGAAAGGGGGTCCACAGAGCTGCTAACAGAAGGGAACTCTAAAAAGCAACCCATTTTGATCTGGGCGCGAAAGGACAGCCTAAAATTTTTAAAAGTGCGCTGGTTGCTTAGACTCAAGGGGAAAAAAGACTGCACAGACTTGCTCGCAGCCCCGGAGTTGGCACAATTAACTCTGGCTCTTTTTTGTTTTTCTTTTCCCTCTTTAAATCCTTGCTTCTGATTACTAAACCCAATACATAGGCTCACCCAACTGGGGACATTCTAAGAGATTACAAGGGAAGGTTGTTTTTCTGGAACCTGGGGATCAGAGCAGGGAATAGCCATCAGAGAACCAGCTCTGGTGCAACCCACTCCCCAAACTGGTATTTTAAGTGCCACAGGGAAAATAAATTCTAAACACTAGCTAGAGAGGACCTATAGACCCGGAGGTCAATCCAGAAACACTGCCACTGAGGTTGAATCACAAATTGACTCTTGTATAAACACAAACAGCCTGCTTAAAAATCAGGACTGACTTACAACACTAAGGAGCAGTGGAATGCAGGGAATGTCAATACTGCCCTGACTAGGAAACAGGCATGCCAAACAGAACAGTAGAAGAAGTGAATGACCTTCACTATTGCACATTTTTATTTTTATTTTTTTCATCTTTTACTTAAGAAGCAATTTTTTTCCTCACTTGATTTTAACTTTTTAATTATTACATTTTTATTTTCAATCAGTTTCTAGAAAAAAAAATTAAAAAGCAGGAGGAGAGCCTAAGGGAACTTTGGGACAACACGAAACAAAACAACATACACATAATAGGGGTGACAGAAGGAGAAGAAACTGAGCAAAGAATAGAAAACCTGTTTGAAGAAATAATGACAGAGAACTTCCTTAATGTAGGGAAGAAAAAACCCACACAAATCCAAGAAGCTCACAGAGTCTCAAGCAAAATGAACCCCAAAAGACCGACGCCAAGGCACATTATAATTAAATTGGCAAACACCAATGACAAAGTAAGAATCTTAAAAGCTGCCTAAGAGAGAAAGAAAGTAACCTACAAAGGATCCCTCATCAGACTAGCAACTGATTTCTCAACAGAAACACATCAGGCCAGAGGGAATGGAATGAAATATACAAAGTCATGCAAAGGAAGGGTCTGAATCCAAGAATACTGTACCCAGCAAGGCAAGCAATCAAAATTGAAGGTGAAATCAGGAGTTTCACAGACAAAAAAGGACTAAGGGAGTTTATTACCACCAAACCAGCAATGCAAGAAATGCTAAAGGGTCTGCTGTAAAAAAAAAAAAGAAATAGGAAGCAAAAAAGGAACACAGGGATAAAGAATAAAAATGGCGACAAACAAATACCTATCAATAATAACTTTAAATGTAAATGGATTAAATGTTTCAATCAAAAGACATAGGGTAATGGATTGGATAAGAACACATGACCCATATATCTGCTGTCTACAAGAAACCCACTTCAGAAAAAAAAGAGGCACACAGACTGAAGATGAAAGGATGGAAAAAGATTTTTCAGGCAAATGAAAATGAAAAAAAAAAAAAGCTGGGGTAGAAATACTTATATCTAACAAATTAGATCTCAAAGTGAAGGGCATAACAAGAGATAAGGAAGGCCACTTCATAATACTAAAGGGAGCAATCCAACAAGAAGAAATAACTCTGATAAACATATACACACCCAACACAGGAGCACCCAAATACATAAAAAAACTCCTGGAAGATATCAAGGGACAGATTGACAGCAATACAATGATAGTAGGAGACTTTAATACCCCACTATCACCATTGGACAAATCCTCTAAACAAAAAATCAGCAATGAAACATCAATCCTAAATGACTCACTAGACCAGATGGAATTATTTGATATCTTCAGAACATTTCACCCCAAAGACACAGAATATACATTCTTCTCAAGTGCACATGGGTCATTTTCAAAGATAGACCATGTATTGGGTCACATGCAAAGTCTCTTCAAATTCAAGAAGATAGAAATCATATCAAGCATCTTCTCAGATCACAGTGGCAAAAAAAATGGAAATAAACTCCAATAAAAACAATACAAAAAATAAAAAAGATGGAGATTGAATAGTATGTTATTAAACCCAGACGTGGTTACCAGAGAGATCAAAGAAGAAATTAAAAGAAATCATGGCAACAAACGACAATGAAAACACAACAATCCAAAATCTAGGGGACACAGCAAAAACAGTCTTCAGAGGGAAGTTCATAGCTCTAGAAGCCTACTACAAAAAATACCCCCACAAAACAAACAAACAAATAAACAAACAAAAAACAAGAAACAATGGTAATAAATTACCTAACCCTACAAATCAAAGAGTTAGAAAAAGAGCAACAACAAAAAAAAATCCAGTGTAAGCAGAATGAAGGAAATTATAAAGATCAGAGTGGAGATAAATGATATAGAGACCAAAAAAAAAAAAATACAAAAGTTCAACAAAACCAAGAGCTGGTTCTTTGAAAGGATAAACAAGATTGATGAAACTTTAGCCAAGCTCAACAAGAACCAAAGAGGGAGGACCCAGATAAACAAAATCAGAAATGAAAGAGGAGAAACAACAACAAACTCCACATAAATACAAAGGATTGTTAAAAAATACTATGAACAACTCTATTCCAACAAACTGGACAACCTGGAGGAAATGGACATATTCCTAGAAAAATACAACCTTCCAAAACTCAGGGAGAATCTAAACGTCTCAATAGGCCAATAACTATGGAAGAAATTGAAGCAGTCATCAAAAAGCTTCCAGCAAACAAAAGCCTGGGGAAAGACGGCTTCACAGGGGACTTGTACCAAACATTCAAGGAAGAACTAAAACCTATCCTCCTCAGACTATTCCAAAAAATTCAAGAGGAAGGAACACGTCCAGGCTCATTCTAAGAAGCCAGCATCACTGTAATACCAAAACCAGATAAAGACAACACAATAAAAGAGAATCACAGGTCAGTATCCCTCATGAACATAGATGCCAAAATCCTCAACAAAATTTTAGCAAATAGTCTCCAGCAGTACATCAGAAAGATCATACACCATGACCAAGTAGGATTTATCCCAGGAATGCAAGGATGGTACAATATAAACAAATCAATAAACGTGATACATTACATAAACAAATTGAGAGATAAAAATCACATAGTTATATCAATTGATGCAGAAAAATGTTTGACCAAATCCAACACGATTTCTTGATAAAAAAAAAACCTCTCAGACAGGTGGGAATAGAAGGATCATACCTCAACATAATAAAAGCCATATAAGACAATCCCACAGAAAACATCATACTCAATGGGCAAAAACTAAAACCATTTCCCCTAAGAACAGGAACTAGACAGGGATACCCACTCTCACCACTCCTGTTTGACACAGTACTGGAAGTACTAGCCATTGCAATTAGACAAGAAGAAGAAATAAAAGGCATCTAAATTGGAAAAGAAGAATTAAAGCTGACCTTATTTGCAGATGACATGATATTGTACATAAAAACCTCAAAAGACTCCATCAAAAGCTGTTAGACTTAATAAATAAATTCAGCAATGTAGCAGGATACAAAATTAACTCCAAGAAATCTTTATTACTTCTGTACACCAATAGTGAACTTACAGAAATAGAGACTAAAAAAGCGATCCCATTTACCATCGCACCAAAAAAAAAAATTAATATACATAGGAATAAACTTAACTAAGGTGGTAAAAGACATATATGCAGAAAACTACAGGGCACTGAAAAAAGAGATATAGGAAGATGTAAACAGATGGAAGAACATAGCATGTTCATGGATGCGTAGAATCAACATCATTAAAATGTCCATACTACCCAAAGCAATCTATAGATTCAATGAACTCCCCATTAAAATACCAACAGTATATTTCACAGACCTAGAAAGAACTTTCCAAAAATTCATCTGGAATAAAAAATTACCCCAAATAGCCACAGCAATCCTGAGAAAGAAGAACAAAGTAGATGAGATCTCAATACTAGATTTCAAGCTGTATTATAAAGCCACTGTTCTCAAAACAGCCTGGTACTGGCACAAGAACAGACACTTAGACCAATGGAATAGAATAGAGAACCCAGAAATTGACCCAAACTACTATGCTCAATTAATATTTTACAAATGAGTCATGAACATACAATGGAGTCAAGACAATCTCTTCAATAAATGGTGTTGGGAAAATTGGACAGATACATGCAAAAAAATGAAACTAGATCACCAACTTACACCATACACAAAAATAAACTCAAAATGGATACAGGAGTTAAACATAAGATGGGAAACCATAAAAATACTAGAGGAATCCACAGGCAGAGAAATCTCAGACATATGCCGAAGCAATATCTTTACCGATACTGCTCCTAGGGCAATGGAAACTAAAGAGAAAATAAACAAATGGGACTACATCAAAATAAAAACCTTTTGCACAGCAAAAGAAACCATCAACAAAACAACAAGAAAACCCACTGAATGAGAGAACATATTCGCAAATGCTATCGCTGATAAAGGTTTAATCTCTAACATCTACGGGGAACTTATACAACTTAATAAAAGGAAGATAAATGATCCAATAAAAAAAGAAACAAAGGACCCAAATAGAATCTTTTCAAAAGAAGACAGAAGGAAGGCCAAGAGACATATGAAAACATGCTCAATGTCACTAATTATCTGAGAGATGCAAATCAAAACGACAATGCGGTACCATCTCACACCTGTCAGAATGGCTATCATCAACAAATCAACAAAGGACAAGTGTTGGTGAGGATGTGGAGAAAAGGGAACCCTAGTGCACTGCTGGTGGGAATGCTGGTGCAAACACTGTGGAGAACAGTACGGAGTTTCTTCAAATAAATAAAAATGAAACTCCCATTTGACCCTGTAATCCCACTTCTAGGAATATATCCCAAGAAACTAGAAACACCAATCAGAAAGGATATATGCACCCCTATGTTCATAGCAGCACAATTCACCATAGCTAAGATTTGGAAACAGCCTAAATGCCCATTAGCAGATGAGTGGATTTGAAAACTATGGTACATCTACACAATGGAATACTATGCTGCTATAAAAACGAAGGAACTCTTACCATTTGCAGCAGCATGGATGGACCTGGAGAGCATTATGTTAAGTGAAATAAGCCAGGCAATGAAAGAAAAATACCACATGATCTCACTCATTTATGGAAAATAAAGAACATTATAACCTGATGAACAAAAGATAGATACAGAGGCAGTAAAGAACCGAACAGAATGTCAAATTACAGCGGGAAGGCTGGGGAGTTTTGGGGAGGGTGGGGAAAGAGATCCACCAAAGGACTTGTATGCAAGCATATAAGCACAACCAATGGACACAAGTCACTGTGGGGGGGGGGTGGGATGAGGGCATGCGACAGGGGGTAGGGGAGGCTGGGGGAAGGTCAATGGGGGGAAAAAAAGGAGATATATGTACTACTATGTGTAATACTTTAAACAGTTAAAAAATTGCATTTAAAAAATAAATAAAAGCAGCCAGTTGTGCCCAGAAAAAAAAAATCATGAAAGGCTCAGCCAGTGTCGCTCAGTGGTTGAGCATCAACCTATGAAACAGGAGGTCACAGTTCGATTCCTGATCATGGCACATTCCCCAATTGCAGGCTTAATCTCCAAAAGGGGGCATGAAGGAAGCAGCTGATCAATTATTCTCTCTCATCAATGATGTTTCTCTCTCCCTATCCCTTCCTCTCTCAAATCAATAAAATATATATGTTTTTAAAAATCATGAAAGGTATCAAATGAGGACATTTAGACAACAACATAAAGGAATATTTAATATTTTAAAAATATGTATACCATAAGCCAAGCTCAGAATTTTAACTTCTGTAAGAAGAATGTTTCACTAAGACATATTGATATATGTGAACAATGGTCTATCTTGCTTGGTGAGATGTTCTGGGGATTTTCTTTTGAATACATTTTTTTCATTCACTTAATTTTTGTTTCATTTGTATTCAAAGTTGAAGTTGTATGAACATAAACATAGGGGTGCATACATTCTTTCTGACTGCTGTTTTTGGTTTCTTAGGACATATTTCTAGAGGTGGAATCACTGGGTCAAATTATAGTTCCATTGCTAATTTTTTGAGGAAACTCCATACTGCTTTCCATAAGTGGCTGCACCCATCTGCATTCCCACCAGCAGTGTACCAGGGTTCCCTTTTCTCCACATCATCTCCAGCACTCATCATTTGTTGATTTGTTGATGGTAGCCATTCTGACAGGTTTGAGGTGATACCTCATTGTCGTTGTAATTTGCATTTCTCTGATGATCAGTGACTCAGCATTTTTTTTCATATGTCTCTTGGCCATCTATCTGTACACTTTGGAGAAGTATCTACTTAGGTCCTTTGCCCATTTTTTAATTAGATTTTATGAGTTGTATGATTTCCTTATATATTTTGGATATTAACCCTTTATCGGATGTATCATAGCCAAATTTACAATAGCTAAGATCTGGAAACAGCCCATATGCCCATCAGTAGATGAGTATATAAAAAAGCTGTGGCACAGATGGAATACTATGCAGCAGTAAAAAAAAAGAAAGAAAGAAATAAAGAAAGGATATCTTACCCTTTGAGATAGCATGGAGGGACCTAGAGAGTATTATGCTAAGTGAAATAAGCCAGTCAGAAAAGGATAAGTATCACATGATCTCACTAATGTGTGGAATTTAATGAACAACATAAACTGATGGACAAAAATAGATCCAGAGACATAGAAGCATTAAACAGACTGTCAGATCCCAGAGGGAAGGCAGGGGAGGGTGAGGGAGGAAAGAGATCAACCAATTAATTCATATGCATATATGCATAACTCATAGACACAGACAATAGGGTAGTGAAGGCCTGGGATGAGGGGGCATTGGCAGGCTAGAAAGGGTCAATAAGGGGAAGAGGGATGCATGTAATACTGTATTTTTCCATGTATAAGACGCCCCCCACCCACTTTTCCAATCCAAAATTAAGAAATCAGTATTTTAAACATCAAACAGAATGTATTTTTATTTAGTAATTACCACAGGCAATGTTTACATACCAGTACTATGATATTATGCAGTATATCACTTTATTCAGTCTCTGTTTCATCACTGCTCTTTTCTTTATCACTATTAGTTCCAGACATATAAATTTCTTCAACTTTGATTGTATCACTGCGGTCTTCTGAGTCACTGTCTATATATGTGAGATCATCCTCATAAACTGGTGGCATTTTCTGAGCTAACTTTGTGTTCTCATGGCCAACCTTTCTCTCCTCATGAAATTGGAGCATCATTTTGCTTTTCCTATAAAATCAAGAATGTCGAGAGAGGAGCCAAGATGGCGGCAGAGGTGAAAGGCTGATCTGTTGCCTCACATGGCAGTTTCGGAAATACAACTAAAAGATGGACTGGTGAGCGCGGCGACTCCTGCTCTCGTCTCCCCAGGCCGGGCGGCTGCTCCTCTCAGTCAGCACCTTAGCTGGGGCCATGAGCTCGTGGGCGGCCGCGGCAGCTGCTGTGGTGGCGGCTGCGGATTCGGTGCAGTGGCTCTCGGTGAAGGAAGAGACCATCTTTCTGCAGGATGGGCCCATCCGTGTCACCGACCTGGTCGAGATGCCCAGTGAGATCCTCGGGGTCCGGTGGCCACCGACACCGACTTAGAGGATTTCTAGGATTTCCCATCTTACATTCAAGTCCTTTAGCCATTTTGAGAGAGGAGAACCAAGAAGGCAGCAAAGTTAAACAAATGAACTTCGTCGCGCACAGCAATTTCAAAAATATAACTGGAGGACAGAGCGTCTGCCACCCAGAACCACAGGAGAGCTGGCTGAATGGTAGATTTACAGCTAAGAGGGAAGAGGAAAGAGCAAACTCGGAGGGGATAAGGTGCGGAGGCGCGTGGGTCGGGCTGGTGGCGGAGGAAAGGTCATGCGGCTTTTTTTCCAACCCTAGGGGAGATTAGATCCCCATTACCCTGAAATCCAGCTTCGGGGGACTCGCAGGAGACCCAGACGCCTGCGGGGAGAGGCTGGACTTTCGGCCTTCGTGTCGGAGAGTGGGAGTAACTCCCTTGCGGAGGTGCGCCCAGCAATCAGTGTTTGCTGCGCTGGAGTGCGGAACGAGGGGGCTTAGAAACGTGGAAAGCAGAAAAAGCAGACTTGCAGCCATTGCGGTTCGCCACGCCATGGCCTGGTGGCGCCCTGAGGCCCCACCCCGCCCTGAGACCCGCCCCGCCCTGGGACCCACCCTGGGACACGCTCCGCACGTTTTGCAGACCCGCCCCGCACGTTTTGCAGGCCCACATGGGCTCTAAGCAACGGCTTTTGCATGTGGGTGGCCTGCCCTGTGGCAGCTTGATCAGATAAACTGCGGTTCTAGTCGGACTGCTCCAGGGACGCTCAGACAGGAGGAGAAAACTGCAGTTTTTGCTGTAATTCTGGCTGGGTGGCCTCAGGCAATAGCTGACCTACACTCCATTGGAGACCCAGAAACGAGGGTATCTAGTGGTCGGTGTGAGATGACACCAGATTTCAACCACTCGCATAAGGGACACATTCAAGAGGCAGACTCAGTGAGCGCCAAAGCCTTGCTGCACCAAGACCCGGCCCATAAACGTGTCTCCTGCACAGCAACTCTTCCTTTATAGACACAGAGGGTCCGCACGGCCAATTGGCCTGGAGGACAATTCCTCCCAGTGACACCAACAACAATCAAGACTTAACTATACAAAGGAGGACCAAGATGGAGGCATAGGGCAGAAGCCTGATTGTTGCCTACCACAACAATTTTGAGACTACGACAGGAGAGCAGAGAAGACACCATCCAGAACCACCGGAGGGCTGGCTGAGCAGATGCTCTACAACTAGAATAAAAGAGAGGGGTACGCGGGATGATGCTGATGCCGGTGACCCAAAGATCACACTTTAAGAACTACGGCTCAGGCGACACAATGGCGGCCTGGAACATGCTCGGTGCAGTTCCCCCAGCGGTCTCCGGCTGAGGGGACGGCTCCACTCGCTGCCGAGCATGGACAGACGAACCCCTGGGAGACATGGGGTGGGAGAATCCGTGCTTGCTGACCTCCGAGTCCTTCAAGAATCTCAACGCCCCGGAAGCGGCCAGGTGCGCACGCTCGGCGACTGGCCACCGCTGCAGAACCAAGGGCCGACGTAGCCACCCCGGACCAGCCCGCCGCCGCGCACCGGGCACACCGGAGCTTCGCCAAGCCCGCTGCCCAACGAGTTCTACGGCGGCTGCCCTGGAGCTCTGAGAAAATGGCCGAAGGAATTGCTGAGAGGGAATTGACCAACAGGAATTGGGATCAAGAAGACGAAACCCTGCTGGGTCCCGGATCCGGGTGAAGCCGCGCGCCCCGGGGTCCCGGTGAGGCTGGGAACTGGGTCAAGGTGAGGCTGGGTCCCGGGTCCGGGCGAGGCCACATGCCCCTGGATCCGGGTAAGGCCGCACGCCCCTGGGTCCAGGTGAGGCTGGGTCCCGGGTCTCGGTGGGGCCGCCCCCCTGGGTCCGGGTGAGGCTATGCACCCCTAGGTCCGGGTGAGGCTGGTACTTGGGTCCGGGTGGAGCCGTGCACCCCTGGACCTGGGTGAGGCCATGCGACCCTGGGTCTGGGAGAGGCCACGCACCCCTGGGTCTGGGGGAAGCAAGATCCCGGGTCCGGGCAAAGCCGTGTGCCCCTGGATCCGGGTGAGGCTGGGTCCCGGGTACGGGTGAGGCTACGCGCCCCTGGGTCTGGGAGAGGCCACGCGCCCCTGGGTCCAGGTGAGGCCACGCGCCCCTGGGTCTGGGTGAAGCTGGATCCCGGGTCCAGGTGAGGCCGTGTGCCCCTGGATCCCGGTGAGGCTGGGTCCCGGGTCCGGTTGAGGCCGCACACACCTAGGTCCGGGTGAGGCCACACGCTCCTGGGTCTGGGAGAGGCCACGCGCCCCTGGGTCTGGGAGAGTCCACGCGCCCCTGGGTCCGGGTGAGGCCACGTGCCCCTGGGTCCGGGTGAGGCCATGCGCCCCTGGATCCGGGTGAAGCTGGATCCCGTGTCCAGGTGAGGCCGTGTGCCCCTGGATCTGGGTGAGGCTGGGTCCCGGGCCCGGGTGAGGCTACGCGCCCCTGGGTCTGGGAGAGGCCACTCGCCCCTTGGTCCGGGTGAGGCCACGCGCCCCTGGGTCCACGTGAAGCTGGATCCCGGGTCCGGGTGAGGCCGTGTGCCCCTGGATCCGGGTGAGGCTGGGTCCCGGGTTCGGGTCAAACCACGCGCACCTGGGTCCAGGTGAGGCCACGCACCCGCTGGGTCCGGGTGAGGCCACGTGCCCCTGGGTCCGGGTGAAGCTGTGCCCCTGGGTCCGGCCTAGACCAAACCATAGG
Organism: Cnephaeus nilssonii; assembly: GCF_951640355.1. Classification (NCBI taxonomy): domain Eukaryota; kingdom Metazoa; phylum Chordata; class Mammalia; order Chiroptera; family Vespertilionidae; genus Cnephaeus; species Cnephaeus nilssonii. The sequence continues at coordinate 57,418,025 of NC_137071.1, read as the reverse complement.
GAATTGGACCTGCATTACCACCATTTGTCCACCATCCAGAGCTGAGGTGTCAGTGCCGACATATACACATAAGGAACTGGTGGACATTGATATTGGGTCTCAAAAGAACTGTTGGTCCAGAAAGAAACTCACTACAGACTGATTCATTTGCCTGTCAGCATAACTATTATTGCTCGTCTCACATTCAGTTCTTATAAGTATATCTCTAGTGACACATGATCTCGCTCATCTAGGGGAAATGATGAACAACATAGACTGATGAACAAGAACAGAACCAGAAACAAGGAGGCATCAATCGGTCTATCGGGCCTCAGAGGGAGGATAGGGGAGGGTTGGGGGAGGGTGGAGAGATCAACCAAAGGACTTGTATGTATGCATATGAGCCTAACCAATGGTTAAGTTCAACAGGGGGTTGGGGCATCCGTGGGGAGGGGTGTGGGATGGGAATGGGGGGATGAGGACAAATATGTGACACCTTAATCAATAAAGAAATTTTAAAAAAATCAACAATGTCAATTTTGCTTACAAACATTCTTGCCTGACATTGAATAAGCTTGGTTTGCACACACAAGCCACTATGGTGCATCTCCATAATCCAAGTCTTAAGCTTCTGCTCCAAGTTTGCCCATTTTGCTGGTTTTCCTCTTAAGGCCTTCTTTTTTGGTATCTTAAGGAGTTGTTCTTCCTGTTTTCTCCATTGTCTGATCATACGCACAGTGGGAGGAGGTCCAAATTGTCTCTCTGCAGCTCTATTTCCATGCTCTTTTGCATAACTGATTACATTCAGTTTTAATTTTTTTAGAGTAAGACATCACTTACTGGTATTTATCTTTTAATTTTTTTACATCTTTATGGGCCCAGAATGCTCTGGTCCTTGTTGCCTCTGCACACTCCCCACCTCCACCTCCAATTACAGCATCAGCTGACATCAGTAACAATAAGGCTCGTGATTGGAGGAAGCCTGTTTGACAAGATATGGACAGCTACACACTTCCGTGGCTCCCTCCTTGGCTGACTTCCATGTAAAAGACTCCCCTTGATTTTCAGTCTAACAATTTTAGAAAAAAATAGCATCTTATCATGGAAAAATATGGTACTTCCAACATGATGTTTTTTAAAGTTGAAGTTGTACACCTAAAAAAATAAGCACACAAAATTATTCCTATCACCAAAAGTTAAAACCAAAACATATTGAAGTTATAGATCCAATGTAAAGATTATATTAGTTAGGAGCATATTTGTTTGCTTGTTGTTTCCTTTTTAAATGGAAATATGTACAAATAAGATACAGGTAAATGTGTAAAACATGCATATCAAATAGGTTAAAAGAAAGTAACATCAACATATGTTATCAAATTTAATATCAAATTTAATTTTAAGTACAAGGGAGCTAATCAGTTATTACACATGTGTGTAATCCCTTAAAAAGTTGTATAACACACATTGAATAAATGAAAAATGTAGCAAAAAAATCTTACTTCGACAGATATGTATCTGTCAAGTTCCAAATATTTTATTATTTTTATTAAAAAATAAGTAGCATCTGAGATTTCTAAAGTTTATAGCTATTGATGCATACATAAATATCAAATAAATGCTAGCAGATTTGATCAGATATCAAGAACTAGAGGACATAGTAACAATTGCCTATGGAAAGTATTGCACATTTCGGTTGAGATGCTCAGGAGTACTACAGGTACATGTTCATCTATTATGTAATTGAAAATCTCTATTTTTTTAGTTAATCAATGTATTAAGGGTGCTATTGATTTTATGACTCATTGACAATGATATAATGAAATATTCTGTACAGATAGCCGACTTTATGAGGTTTAATTTTTAGTTCAGAAACTAACCCTAATAATTTGGCACATATATGAAATTAGCATAAATGCTCATGGTAGCAGCACTAATGTAAAAATTACAGTGATGCATACTGAACTACTAAAAGTCAGGAACAAGTGAGGCTGAAGAAAGAAAAGAGAAACATATAGGACCCTAATGCAATATTCATACTTTCCAAAGGCAAACACTAATTTGCTGCTTAATCTATATATCAGGCCATGACTAGAACCAAATTTACATAATACACCAATTCTGTTTCAAAATATTTTACTTGTTGGGAGAAAAAGGCCACATTCATAAAATGGAAATGCTATTTTATTATAGCCTGTGATGGCAGTGAGCCTTTTATAACTTTGCCCAGGGGACTGCTATGATTGCCAGTAACAACAACAAAATAGCAATTGAGTGTCTCTGAACAGCTACTATTTACTATAATACTTAACCAAAATATTGATTTAATTTTACTGCAGCACAGACTATTTATTTTTCTTTTTAAATATATTTTTATTGATTTCAGAGAGGAAGAGAGAGGATGAGAGAGATAGAAACATCATTGATGAGAGAGAATCATTGATCAGCTGCCTCCTGCACATCCCCTACTGGGGATTGAGCCCACAACCTAGGCATGTGTCCTTGACTGGAATTGAACCTGGGACCCTTCAGTCTGCAGACTGATGCTCTATCCACTGAGCAAAACCAGCTAGGGCAGCACAGACTTTTTACAATAATCTATGAAAACTTGGAAATACCATTCTATTTTTCAATGAAAACAAATGACATGTATGATATGTATCATATGATATGACATGTATCTACTATGAGAGAATTATATCAAATAGTTTTACTGCCCTAAAAATCTTCTTTGTTCATCTTTCACTCATCCTTATATCTAGCAATCACTGATATTTTTACTGTCTCCATGTTTTTGCCTTTTCCAAAATGCCATACAGTATATAGCCTTTTCATGTTCTCCTTTCACTTAAAAATATGAATTTTAGGTTTCTCCATGTCTCATAGCTTCATAGTTCATTTTTTAGCACTAAATGAATTTTATTGTATTTGGCTACTCACCTACTGAAGGACATGATATTTGCTTCCAAGTTTTTAGTATTTATAAATAAAGCTGCTATAAACATCCTTGTGTAGGTCTTTGTGTGAACATAAATTTTCACTTCATTTGAATGAATACCAAGGAGTTAAATTACTGAATCATTTGGCGAGAGTATGTTTAGTTTTGTAAGAAAGTGCTAAAATGTCTTCTGAAGTAACTTGACCACTTTGTACTCCCACCAGGAATAAATGACAGTCCTGTTGCTCCACATCCTAGCCAGCAATGCTGTTTCAACATTTTGGAGTTTTGCAATTACAGCATGTATATAGTGGTATCTCCTTGCTATAAGTTGCATTTCCCTATTGACATATGATGTTGAACATCTTTACATGCTCACTTGTCATCTGCATATCTTTTTCAGTGAGGTGACTGTTCAGGTCTTTGCTCAAATTTTAATCTTGTTCAATTTCTTACTGAGTTTTAAGATTTCTTTTTATATTTTGGATGAGAGTCCTATATCAGCTATATCCTTTAGGAATATTTTCTCATTCTCTTGACATTGTGTTTTGCAGAGTAGATGTTTCTAATTTTAATGAAGGCTAGCTTATTAATTGTTTCTTTTACAAATGTATCTACTAGTATCTTTTCTTCTTCTTGGAGTTTTATAGCTTTGTATTTTACATTTAGGTATGCTCCACTTTGAGTTAATTTTTGTGGAGGGATTAAAGTCTGTGTTTAGATTCATTTTTTGCATGTGAGTTTCCAGTTGTTCCAACACTATTTGTTAAAAAGACTGTCTTTGCTCTATTGTATTGCCTTTGTTCTTTGTCAAGGTCAGTTGACTGTATTGATGTGGCTCTATTTCTGGGGTCCTGATTATATTCCATTGATCTACTTGTCTAATTTTTCACCAATATTATACTGTCTTGACTACTATAGCTTTATAGTAAATCTTAATGTTGAATAATGTCAGTCCTCCAAATTTATTCTTGTCCTTCAATATTTAATTGGCTATTTTTGGTCTTTCACTTCTTATAAACTTTAAAATCAGTTTGTCAATATCCACAAAATAACTTTCTTGGATTTTAATCAGGATTATACTGAATATATAAATCAAATGGAAAGAACTGACATCTTGATAACATTGAGTCTTCCTATTCATGAACATGGAATGTCTCACCATTTATTTAGTTCATTGACTTTTTTCATCAGAGTTTTATAGTTTTCCTCATATAGACCTTGTACATATTTTGTTAGATTTATATCTACTTCATATTTGAGATGCTAATGTAAATAATAATATGCTTCTTAATTTCAAATGTTAATTGATAGTACATTTAAAAAGTGCTTGACTGTGGTATACTAATCTTGTATCCTGCAACCTTGCTGTAATTACTTGTTAATTTTAAGAGGGTTTTTTCAATTATTTTATATTTTCTAAATAGATAATTATATCATCTGCAAATAAAGCCAATTTTATTTCTTTATTTCCAGTGTATATATCTTTTGTTTCCTTTCTTTGTCTTGTTGCATTAGCTAGTACTTCCAGTATTACTAGTATGTCAAAAAGCAGTGATGAGACAAGACATTCACACTTTGTTCCTGATCTTATTGTAAAGCATCAAGTTCCTCACTATTATGTATGATATTAGCAGTAGGTTTATTGTTGTTTTCAATTTTTCTAAATATTATATTTATTTTTAAAATTAAATTTATTGTGGTAACATTGATTAACTACATTATTTAAATTTCAGGGGTATAACTTTGTAATATGACATCTGTATACTCTATTGTGTGCTTACCATCTGAACTGCTGTAGTTTTTTGTTTGTTTGTTTGCTTGTTTGCTTGTTTTTTTGTCAATGTTCTCTATCAAATTAAGGAAGTTTCCTTCTAATCCTAGTTTGCTGAGCGATTTTTTTTTTTAATCATGAATGTGTGTGTGATTATTTCAATGATTTTTGCATTGATATGATTTTTCTTTGTTACCCTATTGATGTGATGGATTACCTCAGTTGGTTTTGGAATGCTGAACCAGCCTCATATAACTAGGATAAATCCTATTTGATCATGGCATTTAATTTTTTAATACATTGTTGAATTAGATTTACTATTTTTTTGAGGATTTTTATGATCTATGTTTATGCTAGACATTGGCCTGTAAGTTTTATTTTTTATAAAGACTTTGTCTGCTTTTGTTAATACACTACAGTTAGCCCTCTGTATCTTCAGGTTATGCATCCATGGGTTCAACTAATCAAGAATCAGAAATAGTTGAAAACAATGGTATGTTGTTGGTAACATGTACTATGTAATAAGGCCTAAGTTGATTGTGTCTGTACTCAACAAATACAGCCTTTTTCTCCTTGTCATGATTCCCTAAACAATACAGTATACCAACTATTTACATAGCATTTACATAGTATAAGGTATTATAAATAATCTTGAACTGATTTAAAGAATACAGGAGGATCTGTGTAGGTTATATGTAAACACTATACCATTTTACTAGTATATAAGGAACTTGAGCATCCACAGATTTTGGTATCCATGAGGTTCCTGGAACCATTCCCTCATGAACATATTGACAGAACACAGGGATGACTGTAATATTGGCCTTATAGAACAAGGTAGAATGTATTCCCTCTGATTTTATTTCCTGGAAGAGATTGTAGAGAATTGATATAACTTTGTCCTTAAATTTTTTTTAGAATTTACTAGGGAACTCATCTAGGCCTTATATATTCTCTCTCTCTCTCTCTCTCTCTCTCTCTCTCTCTCTCTCTCTCTCTTTTGGGGGGTGGGTGTTGGGGGTGTAAAAAGCTCTTTATTTGAAGCTCCGGGGTAGGGTAGAGCATTGGTTTCTCACGAGAGGCCCACATAGTCCAATTAATTATTGATTGTATTTCTTTAACAGCTCTAAACCAACTCAGATTGTTTATTTCTTCTTGCATGAATTTTGGCAGAATATGTATTTAGTGTAATTGATTTTTTGCATCTAAGTTGTCAAATTTATGGGCATAGAGTTTTTTATAATATTTCTTTATTATCCTTTAAATGTCCATGATATCTGAAGTGATATCCTCACTTTCATTCCTGATATTAGTGATTTGTGATTTCTCTCTTTTTTCTTTTCTTAGTTAACCTGAGTGAAGGCTTATCAATTTTAATGATAAGTCAAAGAATCAGCTTTTGGATTTACTTATTTTCTTTATTGGTATATTGTTTTAAATTTAATTTATTTCTGCTCTAATTTTTAATATTTATTTTCTTTTGCATACTTTGAATTTAATTTGCTTTCCTTTTTTTTAGCTTCCTAAGGTGGAAACTTATATTATTGAGTATAGGTATTTCTTCTTTTCTGATACATGCATTCAATGCTATAAAATTCCCTCCTAGCATTGCTTCTGCTGCATTCTACAAATTTTCATAAGTTGTGTTTTATTTTCATCTAGTTAAAATGTTTTTTTAAATTTCTCTTGAGACTACTTTAAAATTGTGTAATTTAATCTCCATGCATTTTGTGGTTTCCATCTATCTTTCTGTTATTGATTTCTAGTTTAATCTCTTTGTTGTCTGATTTTGGATATTGTATGTGTTCTATTCTTTTAAATTTAAGATGTGTTTCATTGGTCAAGACATGAAGACAACCAAAATGTCCTTCAATAGCGGATTGGATAAAGAAGATGTGGTACATAAATACTGTGGAATGCTACTCGGCCATAAGAAAAAATAAAATATTGCCATCTATGACAACATGGATGGACTTTGAGAATATTTTGCTAAGCAAAATAAGTCAGTTAGAAAAAGCTAAGAATCATATGATTTCACTCTCATGTGGGATATAAAACTTAAAGCAACAAATGAACAAACAAGAAAATAAACCTTATAGACACGGACAACATTATAGTGGTTACCAGATGGAAGGTGGTGGGGGGTAGTAAAGGAGGTCACATATATGGAGACAGAAGATTTGACTTTGGGTGGTGGGCACACAATGCAACATACAAATTGTACACTTGAAACCTACATAATTTTATTAACCAATGTCAACTCAATAAACTTAATTTGAAAAATATTTAAGGTGTGCTTTATAGCCCAGAATGATTTCTAGTTTGGCGAATGGTTTATGTGAACTCAAGAATAATGTTTATTCTGATCTTGATGGATAAAATAATCTATAGTTATCAATTATAGCTAGTTGATTGATGGTGCTATTAATTTCAACTATATACTTACTGATTTTCTTTCTGTATATATACATTTCTGATAAAAGGGAGACCAACACTCACCTATAGCAGTGGATATATAAATTTCCCCTTGCAGTTCTATCAGTTGTTGTCTCACATATTTTGACACTGTGTTGTTAGGCACATACACATTAACAAATTGCTGTCTTTTTGTAATATTGACTTCTTTATCATTATGTATTGCCCCTCTTTATCCCTGATAGCTTTCTTTGCTATGAAGTTTACTCTTTTTGAAGTTAATATGGATAATATTGCTTTCTTTTGATTTGTGTTAGCATGGCATATTTCTCTCCATCCCTTTACTTTTAATATATATCATTATGTCTAATATATTATACTAGAGGCGCAGTGCTTGAAATTCATGCAATGGGGGTAGGGTTGCCCTTCAGCCCAGCCTGCACCCTCTCCAATCTGGGACATCCCTCCCACAATCCAGGACTGCTGGCTCCCAACCACTCGCCTGCCTGCCTGCCTGATTGCCACTAACTGCTTCTGCCTGCCAGCCTGATCACCCCCTAACCACTCCCCTACCAGCCTGATCTATGCCTAACTGCTCCCCTAACTGCCCAATTGCCCCTAACTGCCCTCTCCTGCAGGCCTGGTTACCCCCAACTGCCCTCCCCTGCTGGCCATCTTATGGTGGCCATCTTGTGTCCACATGGGGGAAGCCATCTTTGACCACATGGGGGCGGTCATCTTGTGTATTGGAGTGATGGGCAGCCTCCATACGAGGCTTGCCTGCACTTCAGGCCAGCCCTGGGCAGCTGAGGGGCTGAGGGGACTGGGGGACTCTGGAGGCAGGCGTGCAGAGTGGCCAGATCTGCTTAGGGGTGGGCCCATCCTTGCCATGTGCCTGCCGCCCTGGCAGGGCTGAGGGGACTGAGCACCACCATCTTGTGGCTGTGGGCGCTGCCATCTTTGAAGGCATGGCAGTCAATTAGCATATTCCCTCCTTATTGGCTGTGGGCACTGCCATCTTTGCAATGGCATGAGGGTCAATTAGCATATTCCCTCTTTATTAGATAGGATGGGTTTCTTGCAGACATCATATAGTTGGATCCTGTTTTTTTATATACTCTGAGTATCTCTATCTTTTAATTGGTGTATTTAGGCCATTGATTACTGATATAGTTGTGTTAATATCTACCATATTTATTACTGTTTTCTATTTGTTGTCCTTATATTTTGTTCCTGTTTTAGTTTTCCACACTTTCTCTGCCTTTTGTAGTTTTAATTGAGCAGTTTACATGAATCAATTTTTCTCCTTTTTTGGCATATCAGATTATATTTTTGTTACCTTTGAAGTGGTTTCTACAGTGTTTGCAATGTACATTTACAACTAACACAAGTCTACTTTCAAATAACACTATATAACTTCACAGATAGTATAAATATCTTATGATAAAAAATATTCTGAATTATTTCTTCCTCTCCCTTTTATCATTGCTGTCACTCATTCCATTTATACATAAGTATATATATATATATATATATATATATATATATATATATATATATATATATATACTAGAGTCCTGATGCGCCAAATTCATGCAAGAGTAGGCCTTCCTTCCCCCAGCTGCCAGTACCAGCTTCCCTCTGGCACCTGGGACCTGGGCTTCCCTACAGACACTGACAGGCACCCAGAACCCGGGCTTCCCTTGCAGGCCCAGCTTTGTCTGGAAGGACATCAGGAAGGACGTCCAGTCTAATTAGCATATTATGCTTTTATTATTATAGATTATTATAGATACATTGTTATGATTTTGGATAAACTGCTATCTTTTAGATTAGGAAAAATAAAAAAATATTGTATTTAATTTAATTTATTCATTGTCCAATGATTTTTCTTTAAAAAAAAAAAAGGAGCTTCAGTTTTCTGACCTATATCATTTTATTTCTCTTAAGGTCTTCTATTCATATTTCTTACAATGCATGTGTATTGACAACAGTCTCTGAATTTTTGTTTGTATGAGTAATTCTTTATTTTTCCTAACATTTTCCAATTAATCATAATTTTAAAAAAATCCTGATTTGATAATTCCAGCATTCCTTTTATATATGACTCTGGTCTCATACTTGTTCTGTTGCCTTTTTTTAAAGATAGAAATTATGTATCGTGTAAAAGGAATAATAGTAAATAAACCATTAGTGATGTAATGGAAAGGTTTTTATATCTCAGGCACTGAGCCGCCAGCAATTTATCGATTACAGTTCTGGTTTTTCTACTCTGGTACTGGTTCCTGCAGAGGAATCTGATTGGAGGGTTCTGTTCAGGTAAGTTGTGATTCCCTGTATATACCTGTCTCTGTAATTTTGTTGCAGCACCTCACTTCTCTGACAGACCTAAGAAGAGCTGTTGATTTTTAAGTTTGTACTGGTTTTTACTTATTCAGATAGAATAAATACTTTCAAGATTTTTACATGCTGGACCGAAACCCACAAAACTTCTTCTTTTTAAATGCTTTTTAAAATATATATACTTTTTATTGTTGATATATCGTATTACAGATGTCTCCATTTTCTCCTCCTATTCCCCACTCCTCCCAGCCCTTACCAATCCCTCCAGGTCTTTAATACCCTATTGCCCATCCCATAGTCCATGGGCTATGCATATAAGTATATAAGTTCTTTGGTTTATCTCTTTTTGTCCCCTCACTTCCATATCAAGTTATGTCAGTCTGTTTCATGTCTCCCTGCTTTGGGTCTTATTTTGTTGGTGAATTCATTTTGTTCATTAGATTCTCCAAATAAGTGAGATCATGTGATATTTGTCTTTCTCAGTTTGTCTTATTTTACTTACCATTACATTTTCTACATCCATTAAAGCTGTCCTAAAGGGTAAAAGATCCCTCTGTTTTACAGATGCATAGAATTCCATACTGCAAATGTCCCATAGATTTTTAACCATTCATCTACTGATGGGCACAATATTAGCTATTGTAAATAACACTGCTATAAACATGGGGGTGCATATATTCTTTCTGATTGATGTCTTTGGGTTTTTTCAGTATATTTCCAGAAGTGGAATTGCTGGGTCAAACATAAGTTCCATTTTACATTTTTTAAATTATATTTTTATTTATTTCAGAGAGGAAGGGGGGAGAGAGAGAGAGAGAGAGAGAGAGAGAGAGAGAGAGAGAGAAATATCAATGATGAGAAAGAATCATTAATTGGCTGTGTCCAGCACATCCCACACTGAGGATCAAGCCCACAACCAGGGCATATGGCCTGACTAGAAATCGAACTGTGACCTCTTGGTTCATAGGGTCGACACTCAACCACTTAGCCATTAATTTTTTGAGGAAAACTCCATACTGTTTTCCATAGTGGCTACACAAGTCAGCATTTCCCACCAGCAATGAACTAGTATTCCCTTTTCTCCACATCCTCACCAGAACTTGTATTTTGGTTGATTTTTTAATGATAGCAATTCTGACAGGTGTGAGGTGATAACTCATTGTGGCTTTAATATCTATTCCTCTGATGATTAGTGATTTTAAGCATTTTTAAATATGTTTCTTGGCCATTTGTATGTCCAATTTGGGGAAGTGTCTATCCAGGTCTTCTGCCCATTTAAAAAAATGGTTTATTTGTCTTCCTTTTATTGAGTTGTATGAGTACTTTATATATTTTGGATATTAACCCCTTTTCAGATATATAATTGGAAAGTATATTCTCCCATAGAGTGAGTTTCTTTTTCATTTTGATGGAGGTTTCTTTTGCTGT
>NC_137071.1:57189974-57406951 GCF_951640355.1 Cnephaeus nilssonii | reverse complement strand
CCCTCGTTCCCCTTCCCCCAGTGTCTTGAGTCTGTTGGTTGTGCTTATATACATGCATACAAGTCCGTAAGTTGATCTCTTACCCTCACCACACACAACCCTCCCCTACCTTCCTGCTGTAGTTTGATGGTCAGTTTGATGCTTCTTTGCCTCTTCCAATTTTTGTTGAACAGTTTGTAAGGTTCTTTATTATCCATAAATGAGTGAAATGATGAGGTATTTATCTTTCACTGACTGGATTATTTCACTTAGCATAATGCTCTCCAGGTCCATCCATGCTGCTACAAATGGTAAGAATTCCTTATTTTTCCAGCAGCATAGTATTCCATTGAGTATATGTACCACAATTTTCTAATCCATTCATCTGCTGATGGGCATTTAGGCTGTTTCCAAATCTTAGCTATGGTAAATTGTGCTGCTATGAACATAGGGGTGCATATATCCTTTCTGATTGGTGTTTCTGTTTTCTTGGGATATATTCCTAGAAGTGGTATTACTGGGTCAAATGGCAGTTCCATTTTTAATTTTTTGAGTTAATGCCATACTGTTTTCCACCGTGGCTGCACCAGTCTGCATTCCCACCAGCAGTGAAGAAGGGTTCCTTTTTCTCCGCATCCTTTCCAGCACTTGTCATTTGTTGATTTGTTGATGATAGCATATACTGACAGGTGTGAGATGTTACCTCATTGTTGTTTTAATTTGCATATCTTGGATGGTTAGTGACTTTGAGAATGTTTTTATATGTCTCTTGGCTTTCTGAATGTCCTTTTTCAAAAAGTGTCTATTTAGATCCTTTGCCCAATTTTTGATTGGATTGTTTATATTCCTTTTGTTAAGTTGTATGAGTTCCTTGTAAATGTTGGAGATTAAACCCTTATCAGAGAAATATGTTCTCCCATTAGTAGGCTTTTTTATTGTTTTGTTGGTGGTTTCTTTTGCTGTGCAGAAGATTTTTATTTTGATGTAGTCCCATTTGTTAATTTTCTTTAGTTTCCATTGCCATAGGAGCTGTATTGGTAAAGATGTTGCTATGACAAATGTCTGCTATTTTGCTGCCTGTGGATTCCTCTAGTATTTTTTGGTTTCCCGTCTTATGTTTCAGTCCTTTATCCATTTTGAGTTTATTTTTGTGTATGGTGTAAGTTGGTCATCTAGTTTCAATTTTTTTGCATGTATCTGTCCAATTTTCCCAACACCATTTATTGAAGAGACTGTCTTGATTCCATTGTGTGTTCATGCCTCATTTGTCGAATATTAATTGAGCATAGTAGTTTGGGTCGATATCTGGATTCTCTATATTATTCCATTGGTCTATATGTCTGTTCTTATGCCAGTATCAGGCAGTTTTGAGAACAGTGGCTTTGTACTCTAGCTTGATATCTGGAATTGTGATCCCTCCAACATTGTTCTTCTTTCTCAAGATTGCTGCAGCTATTTGGGGTCTTTATTTATTCCAGATAAATTTTTGGAGAATTTGTTCTAGGTCTTTGAAATATGCCATTGGTATTTTAATGGGGATTGCATTGAATTTATAGATTGCTTTGGGTAGTATGGGCATTTTAATGATGTTGATTCTACCAATCCATGAACATAGTGTATTCTTCCATTTATTCATGTCTTCTTCTATCTCTTTTTTTAGTGTCCTGAAATTTTCTGAGTAATGGTCCTTTTTCTCCTAGGTTAAGTTTATTTCAAGGTATCTTAATTTTTTGGTTGCAATGATAAATGGATTTGCTTTTGAAATTTCTCTTTCTATGAGTTTATTGGTGGTATATAGAAAAGCAATAGACTTCTGGGTGTTAATTTTGTATCCTGCTACATTGGCAAATTCATTTAATAAGTATAGTAGTTTTTTGATGGAGTCTTTGGAGTTTTTTATGTACAATATCATGTCATCTGCGAATAAGGACAGTTTTACTTCTTCTTTTCAAATTTGGATGCCTTTTATTTCTTATTCTTGTCTGATCACAATGGCTAGTACTTCCAGTACTATGTCGAAGAGGAGTTGTGAGAGTGGGAATCCCTGTCTTGTTCCTGTTCTTACTGTAAATAGTTTTAGTTTTTGCCCATTGAGTATGATGTTGGTTGTGGATTTATCATATATTTCTATTATTATATTGAAGTATGATACTTCTATTCCCACCTTGCTGAGAGTTTTTATCAAGAAAGGGCGTTGGATTTTGTCAAATGCTTTTTCTGCATCAATTGATATGATTATATGGTTTTTATCTCTCAGTTTGTTTATGGGGTGTATCACATTTATTGATTTGCAGATATTGTACCATCCTTGCATTCCCAGGATAAATCCCACTTGATCCTGGTGTATGATCTTTCTAATATAAAGCTGGATTTGATTTGCTAGAATTTTGTTGAGAATTTTGGCATCTATGTTCATGAGGGATATTGGCCTGTAATTCTGTTTCTTTGCATTGTCTTTATCTGGTTTTGGTATTAGGGTAATGCTGGCTTCATAGAAAGAGCTTGGAAGTGATCCTTCCTCTTGAATTTTTTTGAATAGCCTGAGGAAGATAGGTTTTATTTCTTCTTTGAATGTTTGATAAAACTCCCCTGTGAAGCCATCTGGTCCAATACTTTTGTTTATTGGACTTTCTTTTATTACTGCTTCAATTTCCTCCATAGTTATTGGCCTATTCAGATTTTTTTATTCCTCCTGGTTGAGTTTTAGAAGGTCGTATTTTTTTTAGAAATGTGTCCATTTCTTCTAGGTTGAACAGTTTGTTGGAGTAGAGTTGCTCATAGTATTTTTTTATCATTCTTCCTTTTTCTGTGGGGTCTGTTGTTCTTTCACCTCTTTCGTTTCTGATTTTGTTTATTTGGGTCCTCTCTCTTTGCTTCTTGGTGAGCCTGGCTAGACGTTCATCAATCTTGTTTATCCTTTCAAAGAACCAGCTCTTGGTTTCATTGATCTTTTGTATGTTTTTTTTTTTGTTGTTGTTCTTTATGTCATTTATTTCTGCTCTGATGTTTATTATTTCCATCCTTCTGATCACACTGGGCTTTTCTTGTTGCTTTCTTTCTAATTCTTCAAGATGCAGTGTTAGATGGTTTATTAACAGTTTTTCTTGTGTGTTTTTGTTTTGTTTTGTTTTGTTTTATTTTGTTTTTTGAGGTAGGCCTGAAATGCTATGAACTTCCCTCTCAGGACTGCTTTCACTGTGTCTCAAAGGTTTTGGATTGTTGTTTTTTCATTGTTGTTTGTTTCCAGGATGTGTTTTATTTCTTCTTTAATCTATTTAGTAACTCACTTATTGTTTAATAGTGTGCAATTCAGCCTCCAAGTGTTTGAATTTTTGTGATTGTTTTTACTGTAATTGATTTCTAATTTTATGCCATTGTGATCTGAGAAGATGCTTGATATGATTTCAATCTTCTTGAATTTGGAGAGACTTTGCCTGTGTCCCAATATGTGGTCTATCTTTGAAAATGTCCCATGTGCGCTTGAGAAGAATGTGTATTCTGTAGTTTGGGGGTGGAATGTTCTAAAGATGTCAATTAAGTCCTTCTGATATAGTGAGTCGTTAAAGATTGATGTTTCTTTGCTAATTTTTTGTCTAGAGGATTTATCTAGTGATGTTAATGGGGTATTAAAGTCTTCTACTATGATTGTGTTGCTGTCAATCTCTCCCTTGATTTCTTCCAGAAGTTTTTTCTACGTATTTGGGTTCTCCTGCATTGGGTGCATAAATGTTTACCAGAGTTATATCCACTTGTTGTATCAATCCCTTTAGAATTATGAAGTGGCTTTTATTGAATCTTGTTATGTTCTTCCCTTTGAGGTTTATTTTGTCAGATATAAGTATTGCTACTCCAGCTTTTTTTTCATTTCCATTTGCCTGATAGGTATTTTTCCATCCCTTCACTTTCAGTCTGTGTTAGTCCCTTTTTCTGAGGTGGGTCTCCTGTAGACAGCATATATGGGTGATGTTTTCTTATCCATTCACTCACTCGATGTCTTTTGATTGGAGCATTTAATCCATTTACATGTAATGTTATTATTGATAGGTACTTGTTTGTAGCCATTTCTGTACTTTATGCCTGTGTTCCTTCTGCCCTTTCTATTTCTTCTTTTACAGCATCTCCTTTAGCTTTTCTTGCATTGCTGGCTTGGTAGTGACAAACTCCCTTAGCCTTTTTTTTTTTTTTCAGCAAAGCTCCTGATTTCCCTTTCAATTTTAATTGATAATCTTGCTGGATAGAGTATTCTTGGATTCAGTTCTTTGCTTTGCATCACTTTGTATAACTCCTTACATTCCCTTCTAGCTTGCTGTGTTTCTGTTGAGAAATCATTTGATAATCTGATGGGGGATCCTTTGTAGGTAACTCTCTGTCTCTTTCTTGCAGCCTTTAAGATTCTCTCTTTGTTGTTAACATTTGCCATTGCAACTATGTTGTGTCTTGTTGTGGGTCTTTTGGGATTCAGCTTGCTTGGGACTCTCTGTACTTGTGTAACTTTTTCCTTCCCCATATCCGGGAAGTTTTCTGTCATTATTTCTTCAAATAGATTTTCTAATCCTTGCTGCTCTTCTTGTCCTTCTAGTAGCCCTATTATATGTATGTTACTTCCTTTCATGTTGTCCAAAAGCTCCCTTAGAATCTCCTCCTGCTTTTTATTTTTTCTCTAGTTGCTGTTCAAATTGATCTTATTTCTCTACCTTATCTTCTACCTCTCTAATTCGGTCCTTTGCTTCTTCTAGTCTACTGTTGAATCCTTCCATGGTGTTTTCAATTATAGCTAGATCACTTTTGATTTCTTCCTGATTTTTTGCATAGGTTGTTGATTTTCTCATCCATCCAGTGTATGAACTGTACAACCATTACTCTGAATTCTTTTTCTGTCATGTTGCATGATTCCATTTCACTAATTTCCTTTCTTGGTGACTCCTCATTTTCTTTCCGCTGGGTGTTGTGTCATCTCCTCATTCTATCACCAGAAAGTTCAAATGTTGAGTTGCATGGGCCTGCGCCGTGTGAAGTGGGAGCTTCGCACCCCCCGAGTGTCACTGAAGAGCTTCGGCACCAGGATGTGTGGCTGCCTTGGGATGGTGGGAGCCATGCTTGCCCAGGATCAGAGTCACCAGTGCTCAGTGTGGCCTTGTGCGCGCACCTAGAATCAGGGACCTTGCCTGCGCTGTGCTGAAACAGAGACCCCAATGACGTGTGCTGAAAATCGGAGTCCCCTAGCATGTGCCAGGAGTCAGAGTTCCCCTGTGCCCACACCAAGAATCGAGTATCAGAGCCCCTTTGCTTTTTGTGGCCTCGCTCCAAGAATCAGGGTCTGTGTGTGTGCATGTGCCAAGAATTGGAGTCATTGGCTATTAGTGTGAATGCACTGGCAATCAGGGATCCCAGGAGTATGCAATAAGAAACAGAGTCAAGTCACTGGCGTCAGTGCTGCCCCTTGCCCGGAGAATCAGGGTCAGGTCTGCTTGGGGGACCAGGTTGCACAATAGCACTGTGTCAGCAGGAGGTCCACTCCTGAGCTGCGGAAAACAGACTTCCATGTGTGCTTGCCCAGAATCAAAGTCAGGTGGCACTGCCACCCTGCATGGGCATGGGGTTTGGTTGCCCGATTGCTTTGCAGGGAACAGATTCTCAGTGTCTGCGTGCTCCCATGCTCAAATTCCTGTAGCGGCACTGTGGCCCTGTGCAAGGCACAGGTGTAGCAGTTCCTATGGCGCTGCTGCGAGCCTGCAGGGAGGGGGAGGGGCTCTGTGACTCACAGAAATCTGCAGCTCGGATGTCTGGATTGTGTCTGTGGGTCTGAAGCTGTCGTCACAGGTCTCTGTCCCCAGTGGCTGCAGGGTCTCAGTTTGTGTCTGAGACCAGACTGGGTGGTGTTGAGGCCAGGATCCTAGTCTCTGTCTGGTTCTTATTAGTGGCCTCTTTTTCCCTTTTCAAGCTGTTTTAATTTGCACTAAGTTACTTAAGCATCTTTATAACCATTTCTTTGAACTCTATATCTGATAGCTTGCTTGACTCCATCTCATTTAGTTATTTTTCTGGAGATTCCTTCTTTTCTCTCATTTTATTTTCTTTATCTCCAAATTTTACCTGTGTCTTTGCATTTGCTTCTATGTGTTAGAACTATGCCTCCTAGTCTTTGTGGTCTGGCCTTAGTAGAAAGTGTCTTAAGGGGTCCAATGGTGCAGTCTCATTGTTCACCTGCACTGGATGCTCTAGGTATGCCCCTTATGTGTGTTATTTGGGTCTCCTATTGTAACTGGGACTTGATTTTTAAAAATATATTTTATTGATTTTTTACAGAGAGGAAGGGAGAGGGATAGAGAGTTGGAAACATCGATTAGAGAGAAACATCGGTCAGCTGCCTCCTACACACCCCCTACTGGGGATATGCTCACAACCAAGGTACATGCCCTTGACTGGAACTAAACCTGGGACCCTTCAGTCCGCAAGACAATGCTCTATCCACTGAGCCAAACTGGTTAGGATGGACTTGATTTTTGATATGCCATTTGTGGAAGGGATCTCCCCTCAAACTTACTGCCAATGAGGTTTAACCCCAATGTTGTTATGCCAACTGTTGTACAGGTGCTTTGGGTCTGCTATTTGTGGGTCTCACTGGATTTTGCCCTGATTTTGTTGAATCTGGTCCCTTGGTGTATCTCTCCTGAGCTCCTTCAGAGCTTCATTAGTGTAGGTAAATGTGAGTCACTGTCCCTTTCTGGCCCTAGACAACCTGGTTGAGGTCTAAGAGTTTGAATCCCCTAGTAGTCCTGTGGTAAGGTACTCCTCATCCCAGAGGCTTGGTCTGCCTTGAGTCTCACACCTTGATTGTCCCTGTTCTGAGTTGTACACTCTTCCCCCAGGGAGCTGGTCCCACAGGTGTCAGCTGCAGGTTCTTAGGGTCCTTGCTTTTGCCTCACTGAGCAGTCTTGATGGTGTCTGCAGCAGATACCCAAACTTCTCTTTCTGACTAATTAGATCAGGCAAAGAATCAAGGCCTCCAGAGACCTGCCTTTGCCTGCAGACTAATTGGATTCAGTTTGGAGTAGCATTGAACAACCAGCCACAGGTGGGATAAGAGGTTTTCCAACAGAATGGGACAATTGCTTCTGCCTGGAGGTTAATTGTTATTCCCAGTCTCTTAATGGACCTCAGAAACTCCAAAGGACAGGGCAAGGGATTTTCCAATATAGTGTGTCAACTGTCTTCCCCAAGGCAAAAATGGCAGGATAGTAAAAGTTTTCCAGAGAAAGATGACCTCTACAGTATGAAGGAATAACTCAGTACAGGAAACCAGGGTGTCTGCCTTCTGAGCCCTACCCCCATATCCTCCAACCCTGGCTTCTGCTCACACAGCTCTAGTCCACTCTGCCCTTCCTCTGCTGGAGCCCAAGGTGAGTGACTGCACTTGAAATTTTGTGTGTTGGCCCTTTAAGAGGGTGCCTGCATTTTCAGCCATCTCTCCCTGGCAGTCAGCAACCCTGCTGCTTTTCACAGCCAGATGTTATGTGGGCACCTTTCTCAGTTCTTGTGCTCTCTGCTGGGGGGTCGGGGGGGGGGAGTCCTCCTTGGGTATTAGACATCAGATTCTCAGTGGGAACCCCCCACAGCTGAGATATTTTTCCAGAACTTCAGTTGCTATCTGTGGGAGCCTGGCCAGCCCTTTCATGCCTCCACCCTTCCCACCAGTATCTATATGGTCTCCACTTTCTGTCCTTGGTTATCAGGGTTCTCTCCAGTTAACACAGCATAGATATAGTTTGGATTCTACTGTGTAATTTTATGTCTAAACTAGAGGCCCAGTGCACGACATTCATGCACTGGGGGGGGCCCTCAGCCCAGCCTGCATCCAGGACGTGGGGAGTGGGCCTAAGCCAGCAGGTGGACATCCCCCGAGGGGTCCTTAGCACTTCTGGCAGAGGTGGGAGAGGCTCCTGCAACCACAGCTGTGCTTGCCAGCTATGAGCCTGGCTTCTGGCTGAGCGATGCTCCCCCTCTGGGAGTGCACTGACCACCAGGGGCAGCTCCTGTGTTGAGGGTCTGCCCCCTGGTGGTCAGTGTGCATCATAGTGACCAGTCGTTCCAATGTTCAGTTGATTTGCATATTAGCCTTTTATTATCATATATAATAAAAGCGACCAGCGACTGAAACTGTGGAATGACCAGAGATCAGGGCGATGAGGCAGGCAGGCAAGTGGTTAGGGATGATCAGGCAGGCAGGTGAGTGGTTAGGAGCCAGCGGTCCTGGATCCCTGTGGATCAGGCCTAAACTGGCAGTTGGACATCCTCCAGAAGGTCCCGGATTGCGAGAGGGTGCAGACCAAGGGGGGGATGAACCCCCCCAGGCACAAATTTTGTGCACCAAGCCTCTAGTATAGGATAAACATAAAGTAGTGGTTTCATTTAAATAGACTGAGAGAATTATGATGAAATTGTTTTTAATCAAGTCCTAAACATGGAATATATTGTAATACATTGGAATAAGTATAGATTATGGAACCAAAATGTCCCAGGTTCAAATCTTAGATTCTGCCATTTTCTAGCTGTGCAACCACAGGCAGTTATTTGAGCTTTCTCTTCCTCAGTTTATTCATCAAGGTATTAGGCTTATTTCTGTCTTTGGTTGGGATCCCACCAAAGCCATCCATGAGAAAAAGTCTGGGGTACAGGTATTTATTTAGAAGATGATTCCAGGAAGCACAAAAGAGAGTGGAGAAAGTGGGAAAGGGACGGAAGAAAAGTGAAGTAATGGTGTGCATCTTCTGAGATATTGTTCATAATGTGCCTGTGAAATGTCCTGCTAATGGACAGAAAGATTGTCATTTATAGTTTTTCATGTAGTCCTATCTCTCATTGCTGAGGATTATTTTTGAGTGTGTGAGAATTAAATATCCTGCCCTTGGTCCTGCCCTGATGGCATGCTGAGCAAGTTCCTGACCAGCAAGAGAAATCTCTCAGAAAGAGAAAGAGAATGCAGCATGTGTTTGAGGAAAGAAGTTGCCACCATCACTGCAGGTGAGCTTATAGATGAACACAGTGGCTATGGTAAGGGGTTACAGTTTTTATATTTTATTAGAGAACCAAAGATAATGTGTCATTACATAAATGTAGCTATTACTTGTTTTGTTGTTTATTAAATCAGAAAATAACTGAGAGGGTATAATACCTATATCAAAGGTAATTTATAAAATTGAATGTTATGGAATCTTTCAAATACTGTTTTCCTTCCAAGCTGCTGATATTTTGGGTGGGGTATATAGAGACGTTGGCAACTATGTACCTAGGGGTAAATCTTTACCCCATTCTCATGTAATAAGATTACACTGTGCCGACTTTGCAAATATTGATCCCCCTTTTACTATATTGTCAGCAATTTCACTGTACATTTTAAGTAGTTTAAGAATTTAAAATTATATTCAAAACATATCCTGTTTTAATTTGATTTTACTCAGATCCAATAGTGAAGATGAAATCTAAGCTGAATGTTCCTGATTCAGGTTTGAAAGATTGTATGTTTCTAGGAATTTGCCCAAAATTTATAAAGAACTTATAAAGCTCAATAACATTAAAACAAACAATCCATCTACACAATGGAATACTATGCTGCTATAAAAAAGAAGGAATTCCTACCATTTGCAACAGCATGGATGGAACTGGAGAGCATTATGCTAAGTGAAATAAGCCAGTCAGTGAAAGAAAAATTCCACATGATCTCATTTATTTATGGATAATAAAGAACATTATAAACTGTTGAACAAAAATAGATACAGAGGCAGAGAAGCATCAAACAGATTGTCAAACTACAGAGGGAAGGCTGGGGAGGGTTGGCTGGGGGAGGTGAGAGATCAACCGAAGGACTTGTATGCATGCATATAAGCATAACTAATGGACGCAAGACACTGCGGGGGTCAGGGGAGTGAGGGCATGTGCTGGGAGATAGGGGAGGCTGGGGGAAGGTCAATGGGGGGAAAAAGGAGACATGTGTACTACTATTTGTAATACTTTAAACAATAAAATAAAAATTAAAAAAAATACAAACAAACAATCCAATTTAAAAAATGGGCACTTCTCCAAAGAGGACATATAGATGTCCAATAGACATATGAAAAAATGTTCAACATCACTAATCATCAGAAAGATGCAAACTAAAAGCACAATGAGATATCACCTAACACCTATAGGAATGACTAACATCAATAAATCAACAAACAATAAGTGCTGGTCAGGGTGTGGAGAAAAGGGAACCCTAGTGCTCTGTTGGTGGGAATCCAGTTTGGTGCAGCCACTGGGGAAAATATTATGGAGTTTCCTCAAAAAATTAAAATAAGAACTCCCATTTGACCCAGCCATTCCACTTCTGGGAATATAGCTTAGGAAACCCAAAATACCAATCAGAAAGAATATATGCATCCCTATGTTTATAGCAGCATTATTTACAATAGCCAAGATTTGGAAGCAGCCTAAGTGTCCATCAATAGATGAGTAGATAAAAAAGCTATGTTAAATAATAAATAAATAATAAATAAATAAAAACTGTGTTACATTTACACAATAGAATACTACTCGGCTGTAAAAAGGAAATCCTACTATTTGCAACAGCATGGATTGAACTGGAGAGCATTATGCTAAGTGAAATAAGTGAGTCAGAGAAAGACAAGCACCATATTTCAGTTATATGTGAAATGTAATGAACAAAGTAAACTAACCAAATGTAAACAGACTCATAGGTAGAGAACAGATTGATAACTGTCAGAAAGGAGAGGGGTTTTGAGACTGGGTGATAAAGGTGAAGGGATTAAGCAAAACTAAACAAACAATAATAACAAAAACCCTCATAGACACAGACAACAGCATGGTGATTACTAGAGGGAAAGCAGGGTGGCAGGAGGTAGAAGAGGGTAAAGGGGGGACAAATGGTGATGGAGGGAGACTTGAACAATACAATATACAAATGATGCATTATAAAATTGTATACCTGAAACCTATATAATTGTATTAACCAATACTCCCCCAATAAATTCAATAAAAAAGAAAACAAAGATATTCTTTATTGTATTAAAGAAATTCTCTTCTATTAATAATATCCTGTGTTTTAATCCAGAATTGATGAGAGCATCCAAAGCAATAGTAAATTTAAATATTTAAAATTTTATCACTAGCAGATATACAGTGATTTCTGTGTTATGCTAATTTTTATTAGGGAATTAGGGTAGAGGAAACAACAGGGGAGAGAGCCTAGGCTGTGCTCTGCTCTGGCTCTCTAGCAATGTTATAGGGAATAAGTGAGCCAAGGTGGGGCTGCTGTCAGTTCACTGGGAAGTGAAGGTCACAGTGATAGAAGTGAGCCAAGGTAGGACTGATTTAGCTCACTGGGAAGTCAGAGAAAAGGGGGACCTTGGAGACAGGATCAGGGGGTGAGCCCAGGTTGAGTTACCACTGCCCACTGCTCCCCTGGTTGCAAGTTTCCTAGGGGATACTTAGAAATAAAAAGTTCATGCCAAGGAAGGGACAAGAGCATGCTGAGCAGCATTGAGTCTTTGTCCTGAGGGCTTTATTTTGTTTTGTTTTGTTTTGTCCTGAGGGATTTTTATCCTTTTCTTTTTCCTGCAGGCAAGAATCTTAGGGGAGGGTTTCAGTAGAATATTCATCAGCTTTCCAGGTGCATTTTTAATATGCTGATGCATTAAAGTGAGTGTATAGGGGAGTTTGGGATTATTTTTTAGATCTGTCTGGATTTAATGATTTTCTTGTTATTTGTTCCCTAACTTCATCTGTCCTTGGGTTTAGCAGGCACAAATGGCATTAATTGGGTCTTTGTTCTCTGTTTTCCCAGGCCAGGGTGATTTAAGCTATGTATTCTTTGGTTAGGGAGGAGGGTAAAAACAGTTTGCTCTCAAATGTCCTTGGTTAAGGAAGGGGAGGTCTTGCAATTCCTAAGCTGGCTGTAAGCTGCCCAAACTGTTTCCTGTTTGGCCTTGTTTAATTTTCTTGTCTCAGTTTCCCCATTCCACTTGCCCAGGCATTTTCCTAATATCCTACCTAATAATAGACAAATATGCAAATTGACCGTACCTTCGCTATGCCCGTGATTGGCCAGGAGGCGCGGGGGGGCGGGACTCGGGGTGGCCGGGGTGGCCGATTGGGCCGGCGGGACGCTGAGCTCGCATCGCCAGCGGCGGTTCGAGCTCAGTGTCTGCGCCATGGCTGTGCTGCGGCACAGAAGGGGCCTCTGGGGCAGCGAGCTCATGTCCCACCGCGGACCATCAAAAGCGGGGGAGCTGGGTGCCTGTCCACTCAGGCACCAGGCCTTTCAGAAGCCTCCGCCGCGCTGGAGGCTTCTGAAAGGCCTGGTGCACCAGCGGACAGATACCCAGCTCCCCTGCAATCGAAAGCAAAAGCGTGGGAGCTGGGTGCCTGTCCACTGGTGCACCAGGCCTTTCAGAAGCCTCCAGCGTGGTGAAGGCTTCTGAAAGGCATGGTGCACCAGTGGACAGGCACCCAGCTCCCCCCGTGATCGAAAGTGAAAGCGTGTAGGGGACCCTACACGTGCATGATTCAATCATGCACTGGGCCTCTAGTATATATATATCCTATAATCCACCATACTGAAAATATATATATATACTATATATATATATATATATATATATATATATATATATATATATAGTATATTTCATTAGTCATTTTTAATCATAACCTACGTGGATTTGTTTTTTGGTATGGTGGATTATTTTATTTTTTAAAGTATTACAAATAGTAGTACATATGTCTCCTTTTTTTTCCCATTGACCTTCCCTACTACAACTTTACCTTTTATTTATTTATATATGTAATAATTTATCTTTTTATTTATGCCTTATTGAACTGCCTAAAACATATAGTACATTGTTAATTATAAATGATTATAATAGCATTTGTTTTTCTTTTTAATTAAATTTATTGTGGTGACACTGGTTAATAAAATTATATAGGTTTCAAGAGTACAATTCTGTGATACATCACCTACATATCACATTATGTGCCTATCGCCAAAAATCAAATCTTTCATAACCATATATTTGACCCACTTAAGAATATTTATTACTTGTTTTTCTGCTGAGAAAGTTGACTCCAGTGTTCTGGGCTGCAAACATTGTATAGCTCCTCCGTTGCCTGGAAGCAGGATGCCTTGGGACAGAGGGAGGTAGAGTAGGTCACTGAACAATGGGTTGGTTAGAGTTTAGAGGGAGGTGGAGGTTCAAGCTCCAGCCAAGCGTGCCCAGGCGTTGTACCTGTGCCCTGAGTTTCTTGGAAACGGCTGAAATAACTTTTGTAACCTTTGGGTGTCATTGTAAATGTCGTATCTCCCTCTTGTGGTTTCTGACTATAAATTTGCTCTAACACCTGTGATCTGCACTGCAGTTTGGCCTTTACCTCGGTAGAGTGCTGCAACTGTAGTCCTGGCCAGCTTAATAAAGGCTCATAAATTTTGATCTCTGTCTCTGGTGGTCGTCTCTTGCCAGTCGCCCCATAACATTTAGAGGCCCCAGCGAGATACATTCCGGCCACGTTGCCGGTGGATGCCCCAGGTGAGGACACTCCAGTCTCCGTCCCGGGTTCCAGGGAGGCGGAGTGTCTCCTCCAAAATTTGCAATCTGGAATTAAGAGCTACCTGGACCTCCAGTGGGGAGGTAAGCACCTGGTTTCTGTTTGTGGAACGTTCCCCTGGTGGACTACAGGATGGCTGGATGCAGCAGAGCCTCCGAGTCCAGACACCTGGGTGCAACGGCGTCTGGGGTCCCTGTTACATGTGACCTTAGGGTGCACGTATCTGGTTTGTATTGTCTTTGTTGTCCTTGTCTTTGTTAAAATGGGTCAGGGCTAGTCGTCTACGTCTACATCTACCCCCTTACAATGTTTTCTTAAGAATTTTCAGGACTTCAAATGGCGAGGAGGAGACTACGGGACGTCGCTTAATAGTCTTGATTTGCAGAGATTGTGTGAATTAGAATGGCCCACATTTGGGGTTAGGTGGCCGTCCACCAGGACCTATGACTTAGGAATGGCTTATAAGGTTCATAATATTGTTTATGGCCATCCAGGTCACCCTGACCAAATCCTTTATATTCAAATTTGGATTGACATTCTCACTGAAAAACCCCGGTGGTTGAAAAATTGCCAAGGCCAAGAAAGGAAATTGGAACAGAGACAGACCGTTTTATTGGCTCGTCCCCCAAAAGGAGACAAGAAGGTAGACCCTAAGGTCTTACCAAATGATCTGGAGGATGAGGTCCCCGACCGCAAGCCTCCCCCTTAAGTTCCCCCTCTGGAGCCCCAACTGGAGGTGGGGCCCTCTGCCTCTCGGGAGGCCCCAATACCCTCACAAATGCCTCCTAGTTCTGTTGCCTCACCGTTTCTGGCACCAACATTATCAATGGGACAGGCAGGAGGAGCCCCTGGGAACCCAACCCCGGCGACACCCCTCTACCCCACGCTTCCACAGGTGCCTCCGCCCGGAGTGAGAGAAAATCCGGGCCCAAGTCCATAGCCCCTGGGGGGCCTGGACAATTGGCCTCCCACTTAGAATCTGTCCGCGAACAACCCTTTCAGTCCACCCCACACCCGGACCGTGACCCCTTATGGCCCACCGGACCTGACCAGCAGAGGGGAGAGAGAGACGGGTCTCAGTGGCCCTGCTCCCATGTTCCCTCTACACCAGGCAAGTACCCCTGATTTAGGACCTGATGGTCAGCCTTTTATGATCTATGTCCCATTTTCAACCAGTGACCTATATAACTGGAAGAACCAAAACCCATTGTTCTCCCAGAATCTCCAAGGTTTGATTTCGCTCCTGGAGTTCGTCTTTTTCACCCACCAACCAACCTGGGACGACTGCCAGCAGCTACTTCAGACCCTTTCACCTCAGAAGAGAGAGAGAGAGTCAGAGGGGAAGGGAGGAAGTTAGTCCTTGGGCCAGATGGCCAACCCACCACAAACCCATGGAGGATTGAGGCTATTTTTTCATCCGGAAGGCCGCAACGGGATCCCAACACTGACTGGGGAAGGGAGGCTCTCGACAGGTATTGCCAGACTCTTCTGAGGGGCATCCGAGCAGCAGCTAGGAAGCCCACCTACGTTTCCAAGATAACAGAAACAATCCAGGGACCAAACAAGAGGCCCACTGCCTTCCTCGAGAGGCTCTGTGAGGCATATCGGGTGTACACCCCAATAGACCCTGATGCCTCAGAGAATCGGTGGGCTATCAATGTAGTGTTTGTGTCCCAGTCGGCCCCAGATATTAGAAAAAAATTACAGAAGTTAGAAGGCTTTGAGGGGAAGTCACTTTCAGAACTGGTCAAGGTAGCCCAGAAGGTCTTTAACAACCGAGAAGATCAGACTGCTAACCTAAACACCAGAATGGCAAAGGTCTTTCTAGCCATAAATGAAGGAAAGGGACAGCAAAGAGAGATGGGAAGAAAAGGATGGGAGAAGAGAGGACAGAACCAAAAGACCCGGCTGTGGAAAAACCAGTGTGCCTACTGTAAGAAAGAAGGGCACTGGAAACGGGAGTGTCCTGAGTGGCCAGGGAATGAAGAAGCCCCAGTGTTAGTGGAAGAAGTGGACTGAAGGCATCAGGGCTCTGTGGGCCCCCAGGAGCCCCGGGTAACGCTAAATGTGGGGGCCAAGCCAGTAGATTTTCTAATAGACACCGGAGCCACCTTCTCTGTACTGCAACACCGGGCCGGGCCAGTTTCTAAGGACAGAACTCCCATCCAGGGGGCCACAGGACGAGTAAAGTCTTACCCCTGGACACAAACCCGGATTGCTAACCTCGGGAAAAAGACTGTTACCCATTCCTTCCTCGTTATGCCTGAATGTCCCTATCCCCTCCTAGGGAGGGATCTGCTCAGCAAACTCCAGGCCACAATTTTCTTTGAAGGAGGGGAGTCTCAGGTGCTTCTTCGGGGACCCACAGACCAAGAAAAAATGATCCTCCTCCTCACTTGTCCCCTAGAGGAGGAATACAGGCTGCATGAAGGACCTTCAGAGGCCCCTCCACAGGATCCTTACCTTGGGAGGCTCCAAGAGGAAATACCGGGGGTCTGGGCGGAAGGAAACCCGCCCGGATTGGCAGCTCACAGACCCCCTATAGTAATCCAACTAACCAGTACAGCCACCCCAGTTAGGGTGCGACAGTACCCTATGAGCCAGAAGGCGAAAATAGGGATAGCAAAGCACATACATCCTAAGATTAAGGGAGGCTGGGATCCTCATTCCCTGCCAGTCGGCATGGAACACCCCTTTACTCCCAGTCCAGAAGCCTGGGACAGAGGACTTTAGGCCAGTCCAGGACTTACGAGAAGTTAATAAAAGAGTAGAGACTATCCAACCAACGGTGCCCAACCTGTACACCCTCCTGAGCCTGCTCCAGCCTGAGCACCGATATTATACGTTCTTAGACTTAAAGGATGCCTTTTTCTCCCTCCCATTGGTGCCGCAGAGCCAGCCAATCTTTGCTTTTGAATGGACAGATCCAGAAGAGGGGGAGTCAGGACAGTTAACCTGGACAAGGCTTCCTCAGGGATTCAAGAACTCCCCTACCTTATTTGATGAGGCTCTGAACCAGGACTTAAAGGGGTACCGTCATAGTCACCCGGGCGTCACCCTACTCCAGTATGTCAATGACCTCCTACTTGCTACTGGGGACTGGGAGAAATGTCAACAGGCAACCCTGGACCTGCTGGTGACACTGGATCAACTTGGGTACCGTGTATCAGCCAAGAAGGCCCAGCTCTGCTCAACCAAGGTAACGTACCTAGGATATAACATCGAAGGTAAGTGGACCCTCTCAAATAGTAGAGTTCAGGCCATCCTCTCAATACCCACCCCAAAGACAAAGCAGCAGGTACGGGAATTCCTGGGAGCCGTAGGGTACTGCAGACTTTAGATCCTGGGTTTTGCTGAAATAGCCAAGCCCCTATATTCAGCTACAGGGGGTAAGAACCCAAGCCTCTCCTGGACGGACTTAGAGGAAAAGGCGTTCCAAAAGTTAAAGCAGGCCCTCGTGAGTGCTCCAGCTCTGGCACTGCCTGACCTCACCAAGCCCTTCCAGATTTATGTGGCAGAATCTCAGGGGGTTGCCAAAGGGGTACTAACACAAACTCTGGGGCCCTGGAAGAGGCCAGTTGCCTACTTGTCTAAGAGGTTGGACCCAGTGGCTGCAGGATGGCCAGGCTGTCTGAAGGCTATAGCAGCCACAGCCATACTGGTTAAGGAAGCCTCTAAACTGACTTTTGGCCAAGACTTACAAGTGGTTGCGCCCCACGCAGTAGAAACCCTACTGCACAGCCCACCTGAGCGCTGGTTGTCAAATGCTCATATGTAAAAGGGCTGACTCCTTTTGAAATCATGTTTGGCCATCTGCCACCTCTCCTCCCGCGGCTAAGGGAGGAAGAGTTAGCTGTGTTATGTAATTACCCAGTACCAGGTGCTCCTGCTAGACCCCCCGAGGGTAAGCTTCTTGAATACTACAGCCCTAAACCCCGCCACTCTCCTCCCCGATGAGGAAGCTGAAACTCCCCTCCACGACTGTGAAGAGACCCTGACTACCCTAACCTCCTTGAGGGCCGACCTAACAGACCAGCCCATTTCCAACCCTGAGGAGACCCTGTTCACTGATGGGAGCAGCTTTGTGGAGGACAGTGTCAGGTATGCCGGGGCAGCTGTAGTTACACAAGAAAGAGTCATATGGGCACAATCCCTAGGACATGGGACTTCAGCACAGAAGGCAGAACTCAGCCCTCACCCAGGCCTTACGGTGGAAAAAGGACAAAAGAATCAATATCTACATGGACAGTAGAAATACCTTTGCCACAGTGCATATACATGGAGCCTTATATCAGGAGAGGGGCCTCCTTACCTCGGGGTGGGGGGGAAGGATATTAAAAATGCTCCAGAGATACTAAACCTTCTTTCAGCCATTTGGGGCCCTAAAGAAGTTGCAGTCATCTACTACAAAGGGCATCAAAAGGACAATTCCCCTGTGACAAAGGGCAACCAATTTGCTGACAAAATGGCTAAAGAGACTGCAAAAAGACCAGTAGGGCCCCTAGAAGTGCTGGCAGCCATACTCACTCAGAATCTGGAGCCCAACCCCAGGTACACCCCTGAGGAAGAGGATACAGCCAGGAGGTTACAGGCGAAGGAAACTACCAATGGGTGGCTACAGTTACCAGATGGGAGACCATTAGTCCCAGAAGCCCTTGGACGGACCATCGCCTCCCAAACACACAGGAGCACACATCTAGGAGGAACTAAGTTAGCTGAGCTTTTAGGAAGAGAATACTATATCCCTGAGTTGCATAAAATGGCCCGGGATATAGCCAGGAGATGCCTGATCTGTGCACAAGTGAACCCAGGACCTCCGATAACCGCCCCTCCAGGAACCCGGTTTCGAGGTTCAAGCCCTGGTGAACACTGGGAAGTCGACTTTACTGAATTGCCCAGTGGATTGGGAGGATACCGATATCTCCTAGTATTTGTGGACACTTTCTCCGGTTGGCCAGAGGCATACCTGACAAGGGCTGAAACAGCACAGGTAGTAGTTAAGAAACTCCTCTCTGAAATTCTCCCTCGGTTTGGCCTGCCTTTATTCATGGGGTCCGACAATGGCCCAGTGTTCATCGCTAAGGTAACCCAATGTTTAGTTAAGGCCCTTAAGGTCACATGGAAACTACATTGTGTTTATAGACCTCAGAGTTCTGGACAGGTAGAGAGAATGAATCGGACACTTAAGGAAACCCTAACTAAACTAAAATTAGAGACTGGTGAGAATTGGTAAGTCTCCTCCCCTTTGCCCTACTCGGAGATCGCTGCACCCCATATGTAAAAGGGCTGACTCCTTTTGAAATCATGTTTGGCCATCTGCCACCTCTCCTCCCGCGGCTAAGGGAGGAAGAGCTAGCTGTGTTATCTAATAGAAATCTCCTCCAGCCTTTGCAGGCGCTTCAGAGCAGTACAGCGGCTGCAAGGCGGAGCGTCAGGGCAGCACACCAGGAAGCCCACCCACCGGACCCGGACAGCCCACCTGTGTGTGCTCCTGGCAACCTAGTCTGGGTGAAGAGGCACGACCCAGGTACTCTTGAGCCACGGTGGGAAGGGCCATTCCAGGTCATCCTGAGCACCCCAACTGCCGTTAAGGTTGGGGGAAAGAAGCGTTGGATCCATCGGACTCAGGTCAAGAAAGCTGACGAGACTGCTGAAAGATGGACAGCAAGGCGCACTGAGAACCCCCTCAAGGTCAGACTAACGCGGGACCCCACATAAGTACCTTTCTTTTATGCCTCCTTACCTGTGCAGAGAATACCCAAGCAATTGAAAACCCCCACCAAGCTCTGGTTTATATGTGGGAAGTTACCCGCACCCTAGATGGAAAAACCATCGGTAGGGTGACCACCTCTGGAGTCCCTACAATTGGGGCTGACCTATGTAAGATATTTGGAGAAGGATGGAATCGTCCTCCTACAGTAAGGGGTACGGGGTTATCTAGAGGAAATACTGGGTAGGTTGCTACAAAAACCTATGGGTGCGGGATGCTAGACCTTGAGAGAGGACTTTGGAGAACCCAACATTATATATGTCCTCGAGAAGGATCCCCCGGGTGTGGAAGTGAAGAGGACTATTTTTGTGCCTCGTGGGGATGTGAGACATTAGCCCTGTGGAAGACAGTTGACCCAACACTCCAGCTCACCCGAGTAGTAAGGCCAGGGGCCCCCACTGCTAATTGCACGATCGGAAACTGTAACCCGATTATTATCCAACCCTTAAACTGGAGGGCAGACTATCGGGAGGGAGGTAATACCTGGGGTATCTGGCTATATGTCTCCAGCTGGGACCCTGGAGCACTTTTTTCCGTCCAGAGACGGACCCTACCCCGGGCCCCAAACCCTGTGGGTCCCTTAAGTCCCATTCTTCAACCCAAACCTCTGAGGCCCCCTAAGGTGACACAGGCCCCCGTGGTGACGATAACCCCTGGATGGAACGACACGGAGACACCAAAACCAGTTCCAGGACCAACCGAGGCACCAGGAGAACTTAGGCTCCTACCGGAGACGTCCCATCGGGGCCTGCTGGGGACACTGGAGGCCATGTTTCGCTTCCTTAATAAGACCTCCCCCAACATAACCAAAGACTGTTGGCTGTGCCTAAATCCCGAACCCCCATATAATGTGGGCATCGGGGCAAATATTTCCTTTGGGCAGAATGTGTCTGAGATCCGTAATTATTCTGTCCAAAGCCTGCTGGAAGGCCTCTGTATATGGGGACATCAATCCCGCCTTACTCTGGAGGATTTACAGGGGACTGGAACATGCATAGTCCCAGTGAACTACCCCTTGGGGTCCTCCCCATACTCATCCTCATGCACTCAGGTAACAGAACTGCCTCAAGAGTATGATGAGTGCCTAAGTAGGTATTTTGTAGCACCAGAGGGAACTTGGTGGGCGTGCAGCAATGGGATAGTACTTTGTGCCTTCCCCTCTTCTTTGCTTTCACCAACATATCCTGGCATATGTATCCTTACTCATATCCTACCACAAGTATACTAATACTCTGGGGAAGGAGGTAGGGAACACTTAAGATTATAACCTAGAAGGTATAAGAGGGCACCTGTCCTGGTCCCTCTCCTAGTGGGACTAGGCCTGGCCGGATCTACTGCCGTTGGAACTGCCGCCCTAATAACAGGACATCAGAACTACAAAGAGCTAGGACAACAGGTCGATCAGGACCTTAGCACCCTTGAAAAATCAGTAGGACAGCTAGAAGACTCCTTAAGCTCCCTAGCCGAGGTAGTCCTGCAGAACTGGAGGGGAT
The DNA here is from genome assembly GCF_951640355.1 of Cnephaeus nilssonii. Taxonomy (NCBI): domain Eukaryota; kingdom Metazoa; phylum Chordata; class Mammalia; order Chiroptera; family Vespertilionidae; genus Cnephaeus; species Cnephaeus nilssonii. Next base: position 57,386,113 of record NC_137071.1, on the reverse strand, counting down.
TAGATTTATTGTTCCTAAAACAAGGAGGCTTGTGCTTGGCACTAGGAGAGGCCTGTTGTTTTTACACAAACCACTCTGGCGTCATTAGGGAAAGTCTAAGTCAGCTTAGGAAACGCCTCTTAGATCGGGAAGAAAGGAGAAGGGCAGAAGGAAATTGGTATGAAAACCTGTTCACTTGATCACCATGGCTAACTACCCTCTTGTCAGCCATAGCCGGACCTCTGGTCCTCCTGTTCCTCATTTTACTATTTGGCCCATGCTTTGCCAAATGTTTACTAAACTTCATCCAAAGTAGAATACAGGCTGTAAAGCTCATGATCCTCCATACTCATTACCAGCGAATCCCCGAGGAAGGAGGGGAGGAATCTGAATCAATGATTTGATTCACTGTAAAGACCAGTAGGGAATGTTCTGGGCTGCAAACATTGTACAGCTCCTCCGTTGCCTGGAGGCAGGATGCCTTGGGACAGAGGGAGGTAGAGTAGGTAACCGTACAACGGGTTGGTTAGAGTTTAAAGGGAGGTGGAGGTTCAAGCTCCGGCCAAGCGTACCCAGGCGTTACACCTGTGCCCTGAGTTCCTTGGAAAAGGCTGAAATAACTTTTGTAACCTTTGGGTTGTCATTGTAACTGTCCTAACTCCCTCTTGTGGTTTTTGAGTATAAATTTGCTGTAACACTTGTAATCTGCACTGCAGTTCGGCCTTTACCTCAGTAGAGTACTGCAACTGTAGTCCTGGCCAGCTTAATAAAGGCTCATAAAATTTGATCTCTGTCTCTGGTGGTCGTCTCTTGCGGGTTGCCCCATAAATAACACCAGATTTAAAGAAACAATGAGGACACCTGTAAAAACATTCATGTTTACTTGGAATGCAGTGAATTCCAAATAATGAAGCTAATGAAACAGTCTGAAATCATCAAGTATATGACTTATTTCATTTTTATGGCTTCTTTACTAGCTCAAAAGTGTTTGTTACTATTAACTTTAATTTTACTGTTTTGAATTAACCTTTTGTCAATTATACTTGTAAATACTAAATGTCCTTAATTTTAGATAGCTCTCAACTTTTTCAGAAAGAATTGGGCCTCTTCATATTTGTGCATTTCTATAGAATACTCTTATGTGATCTATATAGATATCCTCAGAGATAAACAGTATATAACTACATAGTAATTATAGGCTACTCTGGGCTTATTTAGCCATACAAAATGATTCAGTGTTATGGAGGAAGCTGGACTATGTAATTAGTAAGAAGAACCAGGCTTGGAAATACCTTCAGGGTGAAATGCTGGTAGTCACAAATGCTTTGCTGGTCTGGACACCAATCCAACATTAATAGCATAAGATGGGGGCCAGGAAAAAAAAACAACAAAACAACCTTACTGTATGAAGATTTAATTTTAGGGAGGATGACACTATCTTTAGAAGGGCATATAAATTTAAAGATTGATTTGATTACATATGCAAATTATTTGGATAGTTCCTCACTTCTCCCTATCAGAGCAATTTTAAAGTGGAACTTTCTAGCCATACTTAATGTTAAAAAACTGAAAAGTATGTGATATGTGCCAAAAAAAAAGATCTATATACTCATGTTTATAAATGTAGACTTAATCTTGATGGGAGAATATATTATTGGTCATCCCAGCACTTTTGTGAATACTATTTCTCAATTGCTAAAGGATTGAAATTATTTCCCTAAATAACCCAAGTCTTTTATCCATAGATAAGAGAAAATGTATTATAGCTTAAAATGGTTCAAGGAATTAAAAACACTGTGACTGACTTACCCCAGGCTACAATTTAACAGCAAATCTGACTTAAGTATACATTGTGTCTGTTGTCAAAATTACTTGCTGATAAGAAAAAAATGCATGACCCAGAGGGCAAGATTGCATATGTTATCATGGTTACAGGTAAAAACAACATCTTATTATATTTACAACTTTGTTAATATAAAGGGAAACTTGAAGAAGTGCTTTTCAAAATTGAAGGAAAAAAGTAGCCAATAGGGTTAGGGTAAAAAATTGATTTTCCTTATCACTAATGAAAATCTGGGAACATAGTATAGTTTAGAAATAGACATATATGGATAAAAAAAAAGAAACACTAGATACTATTTTAAATAAAAACTAAAGTTTCCTTTAGATTAAGGTGACCAGATTTTAACATTGGTAAAGTGGGACACCATTGACGGGGGGGGGGCGGGGGAGGGGGGTTGTTCTTGATTAAAAATTTGGTCTATATGGAGCAACAAAAATTTTCATAGAACGCAAAAATAGTATTGTAATATATTTTTTCAAATTTCAACATAAGTACAATTTACAAATATAATAAAAAAAATTATGTATAGTATTATTTTATTCTTTGGCATATTTCTCATTTGAGTGAATTTTTTTAGTAGATTGCTGTCGTTGTTTAAAAGGTCATGAATTTGCCATAACGTAAGTCGTAAGTGTCACTTTCAAGGCCGGCGCTAGACTTTTTGCTGCCACTATAAAATATAAATAATACGAGTACTGTCTGCTAAATTCAAGAAAATTTATGTATTTATGAAATCCTCTCTAATAAAATGGTAATATGCAAATTAAACATCACTCCACTACATAAGCCACGCCCACCAGCCAAGCCACGCCCACCAGCCAATCAGGGCGAGTATGCAAATTAACCCCAATCCGAGATGGCTACAGCTACAGTGAGCAAGGTTTCCCAGGTAACAGAGCAAGCCAAGCTTTCCATAGCTGTTGCAGGCCTAAGCCTCCACTCAAGCTACAAAGTTTCAATTATAGAAGGTAAACAAATTCAAACAAATGGTGGCAGAATGGAGCTTGAGAGAGCAGGCCAGGGTTGCCGGCGGCAACAGGGGAAGCAAAGCTTTCCGCACACCCTGGCCGGGCTCACCCGCTTAAGGCTACAAAGTTTCAATTGTAGAAGGTAAATTAACTGCCACAGAGATGGCTGCCACACTGGAGGGAACAGCAGGCTTGGCTCTGCTCCAGGCTACAAAGTTTCAATTGTAGAAGGAAAATAAATTCCAGATACCAGGGCCTCCCCTTGGGTTGCCAGGGGGTGTGGCCGGCCTGCAAACCACCACAGGCCCCTTGCTCAGGCCGCTCCATGCCCCAAGGGAACCCCACCCTGACCCGGTACACCCTTCAGGGCAAACCAGCTGGCCCCCACCCGTGCACCAGGCCTCTATCCTATCTAATAAAAGAGTACTATGCAGATTGATCATCACTGCAACACACAATATAGCTGCCCCCATGTGGTCAAAGATCCTGCCCCCATGTGGACACAAGATGGCCACCACAAGATGGCCAGCAGGAGAGGGCAGTTGGGAGGCACCCGGCCTGCAAGGGAGGGCAGTTGAGAAGGACCAGGCCTGCAAGGGATGGCAGTTGGAAGTGATCAACCCTGCAGGAGAGGGCAGTTAGGGGTGATGAGGCTGGCAGAGGAGGGAAGTTGGGGGCAAACAGGCTGGCAGGGGAGCAGTTAAGCATCAACCAGGCTGGTAGCGGAGTGGTTAGGGGGTGATCAGGCTGGCAGGCAGAAGCGGTTAGGGGCAATCAGGAAGGCAGGCAGGCAAGCAGTTGGGAGCCAGCAGTCCTGGATTGTGAGAGGGATGTCCGACTGCCCATTTAGGCCCGATTCCACCGGGATCAGGCCTAAACGGGCAGTCGGTCATCCCTCCAGGAGTCCCGGATTGGAAAGGGTACAGGCTGGGCTGAGGGACAACACCCCTCCGTGCACGAATTTCGTGCATCGGGCTTCTAGTAAATAAATAAATTACTTACCTAAATTATCTGAATAGCTGATTTGTAATGACATCACTTGTTTAACTAGCTTACTAGCACGCAGTACGATGTGTATCCTCTGAGAGACAGTTACAAAATGTTTTCGTCGTTGCCAATCCCCAAAACTGCCATTGTTCATTAAGTCCAAACAATGGTTTTCGAATTCTAACAACTGATCAACAATGGAACTTTGATAAGCAGTTCTCGATAATCAGTTCTCAACAATTATTTGTTATTATTAAAGTTTAACATTATAAAATTAACAAAAATAATATAAAACTCATATCCTGGCTAAATAGCCACATGGCCGCCAAAAACCGTATATTCCCTTCCCGTTCTCCCGCCGTTCCCTAGCTTGTCATGCATTCTTTCCAAAAATCGGGACTTTTTAAAAACGCAGCGGGACGTGGGACAAATTGTTAAAAATCGGGACTTCCTGCCAAAAGCGGGACGTCTGGTCACCTTACTTTAGATAGATGAAAAAAAATTGCCAAACTAATCCTATCTGCTCTGTTTACTAAAAATCTAACCATTTGTCTCAGTTCTTATCATTCCTGTAATTAGTTTGACATGCTTATTTTGCTTATCTATCAAAGTTGCTCTGTTGCTTCTGTCTACATCATCCTCATTCCCAAGTATTTCTACGTTATTTGCTTTTCTGGTGGAATTATACAGAATATTATGTTTCCTTCTGTAATGAATAAAAACAAACTATTCTTTTAAAAATTGTCTTTCCTTAACACTTTTATTCTGTTCTAAGTATACTTTATTTGGTAAAGCATTTACATTTTTATTTCTATTCTCTTGTAGTTCTGAGTTAGTAAATGCTGAAGTCAGAATATACAGGGGTGGGCAAAAGTATGTTTACAGTTGGGAGTGTGGGAAACAGAGTTTATTCTTGTATTGGTATTTATGTATTAGTTATTATATTTACTTTGATTACTATTATTAGCCTACTTTTGCCCACTTTTGTATTGGAGACTATCTCTACACCTATAACTGGTTCAAATATTTTAATTACTTTAACCAGAAAACTATGATAATTCTCTCTTTCCCAAAGTACACAAATACATATAAACACACACACGCACTCATACATGAGTGTATACATTTGCACAAACACACTATTTTGCCTAAGTGATCAAATCAATAATTGGTGGAATTTGGAAAGCACCATAGAAGAAATTTTAAGATCAAGGTAAAGCTATGAGTTATGGGTTGGCAAATAGTAACTTCATTTGAGCCTCTCCCTTCTTTCTGAATATTATCCTCCATTTTTAACAATAGAAAACAAACCATTTACTAGTAATAGTCAGAAGGGAACAGGATGTGTGTTTTCAATAACTCAGTGAACAAATAAGTACTGCAAAACTTCTATGATCTCAACTCTGGTAAATGCTGGTACTTAAATGAATTTTTAAAGTTCATCAGTTTTGTCCATTATAAAATAAACTAGAGGCCCAGTGCACAAAATTCGTGCACGGGAGGGGGGTGTCCATCATCCCAGCCTGCACCCTCTCCAATCTGGGACCTCTCAAGGAATGTCCTACTCCCCACCGGGATTGGGCCTAAATAGTCAGTTGGACATCCCTCTCACAATCCAGGACTGCTGGCTCCCAACCGCTTGCCTACCTCTGCCTGATTGCCCCTAACTGCTTCTGCCTGCCAGCCTGATCACCCCTAACCACTCCCCTGCAAGCCAATCAATGCCTAACTGCTCCCTGGCCAGCCCGATTGTCCCCAACTGCCCTCCCCTGCTGGCCTGGTCACTCCTCACTGCCCTCCCCTGCTGGCCTGGTCTCCCCCAAATGCCTTCCTCTGCAGGCCTGGTCACTGCTAACTGCTCTCCCTGCTGGCCTGAATGCCCACAACTGCCCTGCCCTGCAAGCCTGGTCACCCCTAACTGCCTTCCCCTGCAGGCCTGACTCCCCAACAGCCCTACCTTGCAGGCCTGACGCCCCCAACTGCCCTCCCCTGCTGGCCCGGTCACCCTTAACTGTCCTCCCCTGCAGGCCTGTTCCCCTCCAACTGCCCTTCCCTGCAGGCCTGGACCCCCCCAAATGCCCTCCTCTGCTGGCCCGGTCACCCCTAACTGCCCTCCCTGCTTCCCTGATCACCCACAACTGCCCTCCCCTGCAGGCCTGGGTCCCCCCCCCAATACCCTCCCTTGCTGGCCTGGTCTCCCCCAACTGCCCTCCTCTGCTGGCCTGGTCACCCCTAACTGCCCACAACTGCCCTCCCCTGCAGGCCATCTTGTGGCGGCCATCTTGTGTCCACATGGAGGCAGCCATCTTTGACCACATGAGGCAGCCATCTTGTGTCTTGGTGTGATGGTCAATTTGCATATTACACTTTTATTAGATAGATGTTCATTAAATAAAATTGGAATATCCAAAAAAGAAAAGTAAAGAGAATTCCACATTGTTTCCATTATCAGAGACTCACATCCAATAAAAACATTTTTGTTTAATTTCTTTTCAGTATCTTTTTTGTCCTCTGGGGGAAGGTTTTGTCTGCTTCATTCTGTTACTATTATATGATATAATAATTGTTCTTTTCTGTTTTGTTATATCCTCTTATATAATGCAATTCATTTATTAAATAAATATTTACCATCATTAGGAATCAATCACTCTTGTAGGTACTGAAATACAGCAATGAACATAGTTCCTGCTCACATGAGAATACAGTCTAGTGTTGGGTGGGGAATGACAATGCAAATAAACATAAAATATGTCAGGTGCTTTTAAATGCTAAGAAGAAAAATAATGTAGATTAATTAAGAGGAATAATGAGTTCTGAAAGGGAGTGGGGTTTGCAATATCATATAGACGAGTGAGGAAAGCCTTTCTTATTTGGTGATATTTTAGGTGAGACCTGAGAATTGATAGAATGAGCCATGCATATATCTGGATAGAGTTTCAGGCAAAGGGACAGAACAGTCACAAAGACAATTGAGGTATTTCTGAGAATAATGAAGGGATAGTGTGGCAGGAGTGACATGAAAAAGGGGAAGAGGAGTAAGAGATTTAATCAGCAAGGTAAGTTCATGGTAGTGCTACCAGGGAGACAATGAGATTAATTGTATTCTTGAAGGAAAGATTTCAATCAAGAGACAAAGTATAGCAAAGTAAGAATTTATTGGCTGCAGCAAAAATACACTTAGGAAAGAGAAATAAGGGAGGGCATAGAAGAAGTAACAGGAGAGCCTACACTGGGCTGCTTTGACTCACTGGGAAGTCAGAGAAAAGGGGGCCTTTGAGACAGGTTCAGGGGGTTAGCCCAGGACAAGCTGCTGCTGCTCATTGCTCCCCTGGTTGCAAGTCTCATGGGGCCCCTTAGAGGGAAGAGGGGAAAGGGAATGATGATGGTGTGCTCCCTTTGGGGAGTTCATGCTGGGCATATTTATCTCTTTCTTGAAGGTGGAAATCTAGGGGAGGTCTCAGGGAAGGGTCAATAAAATATTCATCAGCTTTCCAGGTGTGCTTTTTCAGGGTCATGGTCTCCACTGATTGGTCAATGCAGCTGGTCCTGAGGCAGCTATGGTGTCACCTGTCTGGTTTTGCTGCTTTTCTAGGTCTGGAGCTGAAATACAACTGAGGCCTAGATGTTATCTTTAGGAAGAAAAGGTTAGGGGGTTCAAACTGCATGACTAGCAATATGCTAAGGGAGGAAATGTTACCCTGGGGCCTAGGTTATTTTTTCTCAGTTTTGGCCCTTGCTAGGCTTCCAGGGCTTTCTGCCCTGGTTAGTTTCTATACTTGGGCCATCGTCCTTGCTATGTTCATGTCTGTCTAACTGCCTATAACAGAAGAACTTTGAAATTCATTGTGTCTGAGATGGACTGCCACTAGACATTGCAAGCAAGAAAGTTACATGATCTGACTTATATTTGTAAGAAAACATAATGCCAGTTATATGGAAACTAGAGTATAGGAAAAAAGGGTGAGAGTAAGATTTGTTAGGAGACTGCTGAAATAATCTAGGTGAGGGAGGATGGTGGTTTGGACTATGCTGTTGTATATTTTGAAGGCTTAATCTTCATAATTTTCCAACAGACCTGATGTGGGTTATGTGGCCAAAGAAAGGGGTCAAGAGTAACTCCAAGGTTTTGGCTTAAAAACTGCAAAAAAGGAACTGCCATTTACTGAAATGGAAAAGATACAAGGAGGGGCAGATTTATAGGGTGAGGAAATAAGAGTTTGGTTATTATAAAATCTTTGTAATTATATTTTTAAATAAATTTTTAATTAAGGCATTATATGTTTTAGTTATAAACTATTGAAAGGAATTTTAGAGATAGGACAGGCAGGTTTAGGGAATAAGGGGTATCCATGGGAGAAGAATGCATATGTGAAGGACAGAAATAGCTCCAAGCCACCAAAATGCTTATTATACTCTCATAGAGGATAGAGAAAAGTTATAAGATACCAGGAAGAGCATAACATATTTTCACAGAGGATAGAGGGACGTTGCAAGATAAGGGGGAGAGGAGAAGGGGGCACCATGTGGGCTTTGAGCTTTGAAACTGATAGTATGTAGCAGAATGAGCAATGAGGAAAGCACAGGGGTCCTAAATTAAGGAAGGGTCCAATTAGAAAAGGTCATGTTCAGACAAAGAGCTACAGCATTTATAAACCCAGAGACAAAGAGACTCAAAGAAAGGATTTTTAATTTTTTTTTACATTAGCGAGAGAGAGAGAGAGAGAGAGAGAGAGAGAAAGAGCAGGATTTTCCCTTTGAGGATCCCTCCCAAGAAGAGTTTGTATATGCTTACAGTAAATTTCCACATTTTTATTAAAGAAACCTTTAGTCCATAAATTTATTTTTCAACTGTGTTGGACAAGGACCGACTGAAGAATCTGCACCCAGAACCCTATGCTTCACTATTTAGAAAATATCCTATCTAATAAAAGAGTAATATGCAAATTGACCATACCTCCACTACACCCACTAGCCACGCACACCAGCCAATCAGGAGCAAGTATGCAAATTAACCCAACCAAGATGGCTGCGGCCACGGAGAGAGTATAATCCCCAGGAGGCTTGGGATTCCCCGGCGATGGAGGAAGCCAAGCTTTCCACCTGCCCTGGCCTTCCCTAGCCTCCGATCAAGGCTACAAAGTTTCAATTATAGAAGATAAATAAATCCCAGATACCAGGGCCGCCACTTGGGTTGCCAAGGGGCGTGGCCAGCCTGTAAACCACCACAGGCCCCTCGTCCAGGCCACCCCATGCCCCAAGAAAACCCCCACCCTGGGACACCCTTCAGGGCAAATCAGCCAGCCCCCACCCATGCACCAGGCCTCTATCCTATCTAATAAAAGAGTAATATGCAAATTGACCATCACTCCAACACACAAGATGGCTGCCCCATGTGTACACAAGATGGCCGCCACAAGATGGCCAGCAGGGGAGGGACCAGGTCTGCAAGGGAGGGTAGTTGGGAGCGATCAAGCCTTCAGGGGAGGGCAGTTGGGGGTGACCAAGCTGGCAGAGGAGGGAAGTTGGGGGCAGGGCAACCAGGCCTGCAGGGGAGAGCAGTTGAGGGGGGCCAGGCCTGCATGGGAGGGAAGTTAGGGGTGAGCAGGCCCGCAGGGGAGGGCAGTTAAGGGCAATCAGGCTGGCAGGGGAGCAGTTAGGCATTAATCAGGCTGGCAGGGGAGTGGTTAGGGGGTGATCAGGCTGGCAGGCAGAAGCAGTTAGGGCAATCAGGAAAGCAGGCAGACGAGCAGTTGGGATCCAGCAGTCCTGGATTGTGAGAGGGATGTCCGATTGCCCATTTAGGCCTGATCCTACCGGGATCGGGCCTAAACAAGCAGTCGGACATCCACAAGGGGTCCCAGATTGGAGAGGGTGCAGGCTGGGCTGAGGGAAACACACCCGCCCCCCCCCCCCCCCCCCCCGTGCACAAATTTCATGCACCGGGCCTCTAGTAAATAATAAAATAGAATAAAACAAAATCACTTATAATTTTATAACCAATAAATTACTCACTCAATGGTTTGATTAACTGTACAATCTTAATACACATACACATTCATACAGTATATACATATTGACAGTGTTTGTATATAACATTTTTCTTACTAAAATAGGAACTTTTTTTAATAATCTGATAATTTTAGAAACTGAAATCTAGCATTTGTTTAGAAAATTTTCCCCCATCCAGAAATTTAGAAACAAAGTAATTTTATTGTGTTCTACTACTTTTATGCTTTGATTGCTATCATGTTTGTTGTACTTTTTAATTTTATTTCAGTTATTTTTTGAATGATATCAGTGAATAAGGTTTTTGTTTTTTTTTATTACTTATCCTAGGAAGCTAACTTTGGTAAATACTTTCTAGCTAGTCTCTAGATCAGTGTTTCTAGATCAGTGGTTGGAGAACTCCAACTTGCAGGCCAAATCAGGGCTGCTAATTGGTTTTGTATGAACTGCAATCTAAAAAAGGTTTTTGAAGATGAATGTATTTTCAATTTATTTGAAGATTGAGGAAACCACCTTTGAACCCTAATTAAGTGAAATGTAACACTCCCAAATTCTTCTCATTGGAATTTTATTACAAAAAAGATGCTCTCTTATTATCATTGTCATTACTACATTTTGAATTTTGCATGCCACCCACTGGGGATTGAGCCCACAACCCAGGCATGTGCCCTGACTGGGAATTGAACTTTGACCTCGTGGTTCACAGTTCAGTGCTCAACCACAGTGGCTTGGCAAAGCCTGATTCTTAATGAAGTTTCCATGTTGTGCCACAAGTTCATAGTCTAAAGGCCAAATCTTTCCTCTTTTCTCCACCTTCTCTACATTCTCTTTGTTCTTTTGGGCCTATACTGATGGTGCACCAGAGAAATGTAGCACTCCTCCCTAATTAGGTGTGAACGATTTCCATGACTTCTTTCACCCTTATGTTTCAAAAACCTACTTTTACATATTTTTGTGGGAGTTCTTTTTTGGGGTGACAGTGTATTAACTAGTATTCATTCTTTTTTTGCATTTCAAAATAAGTATATTCAATTTATCTGAAATCCCTCTCTCTGTTACTGATAAATTCTTAATACTGAGTGCAATAATTTAATATGCTATTCTTAGTAATTCAATGAGTCTTAATTTTGTTTTTTTAGGGACAGATTCCATATTTCAAATATTTAAGAACATTTTCAATTTCATCCATAAACTTGTTAGATAGACTTTGCGCATTAAGCAAGATAAACTGTTTTATCAATCAATATACTAAAAATGTATGATCCAAGACCAATTAAAACACAATTCTCACAGCCTTAAATTCTTGGCCCAGAGATTAGAGATAAAATTTCAAGCAAGTAATTACTTGTATGAGAAATACAGCTTAAATAATCTAGATGACAAAACTTGCTGTTGATGAAAGGTTGTCTCACTGTATTCTGGTTTAAATATCACCTATATAGAATATATTTGTCTTTGAGCTTTAAAATAATTACATGTATACATCTCTCACAACATAAAGATAAAAAAATAGTGAAAATTGCCCAGTGGTTTAAGAAAATCATTCTGCCTGAAGTAAAACACTTTTGGAGACTAAAGTAAGAGGCATATTTAGTTCATTCTTGTTTTCCATTCTTACAGTTTGTTTTATTTACATCAAAATATAATAGAAGCTTCAAAAATTATATCTTCTAAATATTTTTACTCTTTGCATGAAAGAGCTCACATTTTTTGTATGTCTCCATTGAAACAACTAAAGGCTGCATAGAGATAATTTTCATTGCTTATGTTGCCACTTCAGAAAAGTTGTGCAATTTCTCTTAGTATTATCTCTTGTTATTCTTGAAATGTTGCTTTCATATCTCAAAATGTGTTCCATATTAGCAATATATATATTTCTAGACTATATATATATATACTAACCAGTCTTTGGTATCCAAATGCACCAGCCAATGTATACATTATGAAACCAAAATTCCAAGCAGACCCCATAGTTTTGTTGTTGGTTTAATTAGCATCACTCTGATATTCACATTTTGAAAAAGAGTATCTCTAGCTAGATTCATTCATCCATATATAAACAGTAGACATTTCCCACCATCTACTGTGACTTAACATGCAAGTCCTGAAACTTTATCTCAACAAAATGATACAATATCATATACATGCACATCTAACAAAATAATTTGAGGTGATGTTTAGACAAACTACATAAATCAGAAATATCTTATGTAAACTTGAGTGTTCTATAGGAATGGAGTTGAGATTAGGTCATGGAGATAAGAAGTAGAGAAGAGCAGATTAGCACCAATAATTAATTTAGAAATTCACTTACAAATTAAATGTTCCTGAGGTTTAGTATTACTGTATTAGTCAATCAGTTAAGAATAATCATACAAAGCTAATGAAAACTATTCATTAACTTGTTAGATATCTACTTTACCTTAAAGTAGATATTGAACAAGGCAGAATTTTACTGTCTTCACAGTATTAAATTACATTTATAACATTTAAATTACTCTTTATTTCTCTACACTCTTTCATTAAATTACTCTTGAGCTAGTACACAAATACTCTGATTTTTCAAAATTCTTTAATGAACAAGGAAAGACATTCTTCCTCTTGACTTGCATTGCTTTGTTACCTTCATTACCACAAATGTAATAAAGTTGCATTTCATCACAAAAATGTAAAATATTTGCTCCTTTATTTATGGACATTAACGTAGAATATATTCTTGTGCAATAAAACCTATTGCGAGTATATTTTTGGACTTCCCAAATCACTAAAAGGAAAAGTTTAGATTACTTAATATATTTGTTCTATTCAGGGATTCATTCTGCCCTAAATTCTCAGAGAGGTTACTTAAAAAAAGAGTTGTTTGTCATTCAGTTTAAATTAGCTTAAAGTTACTTTTTAAATATCCCAAATGTTAATTTAAAAAGTCCTTGATTTCTCAAAAGCATAATTTACCCTTTTGAAAGTTTGAATTCAATCTCAAAGAGATGTAAAATTATTTATCCTTTATAATAGAAGGCTTATTTTTTATTCAAAAGTTGCCAACATCTGGTGTTTCACTTACTATTAGTTTTAAAACAAAGAAACTAATTTACTCTGATGATTGAGACTCATGACATACAGTATCAACACTCAACCTTTTTCTTGCAGTCTCTCTAAAGATTTTATATAGGTCCAAACTTTTGATGAGAAATATAGTGAGAACCCTGATACTTTTTTGTGCCAAATGGGAGAACTTTTAAAATTGATTGGCTTATGAGGATGAAAGTACTTGGAGTACTTGGAGCTCGTTTTTAAAGTTTCATAGGAAATAAATTCTCAATATTTGTATGTTTAAATTAGCAGGCCTTGCTCTTAGATTTCCAATGGTAACTAGATTATTTAAAGCTATTGACCATGATCCCCTGGAGTCAAGTGAGATATATTAATTCTCTTGAGGCTCCAAGGAACCAATTGTAAATAAACCCTGATATATGTGATTCATTTCACATGCACAAGCATTAGTCTTTCAGGGATTACTGTGATCACTTGGTTCAATGTAGGATCAAAATGTTGTGGAGTAGTCTTGATCTTGAAGCAACATCCCATTAATTTATTTTAAAAAGTTACTCTACAAATAGACTTTTATTTGTGTCAATTGTTAGAAGCTTTGTCTAAAACAGGCCCATTAATCAAGTGTTCAATGAAATAAAAAGAGTATGAGAAATGTGTAAGCATTGATAATACTTTAACAGTATAAGCATAAGTCTATGTCACTATGTTAGATGCAACAATCTGTGTACCCAATCACTTTTCAATTACTTCTTCATAGGATGAGATTTAATAAAAATGGCTTGTTCTTCAATACTCATTTCTCTTATCAAATAGTGAGAAGAGAATTGGAAAACAAGCAAATGGAAAGATATGGTCGATAGATTATTAATTCATTTACTCAACAAGTAATCATGGAATGCTAACTATATTCCAGATATTGTCATGGTGCTGGGAACATTTGTATCATTGATATGCAGTCATTTGTTAATACATTTCTAACTATTCCCTTAAATTAGGCCATTTATTTATAGGTAAGATGGTGCTCACTCCATTCCTAAATATTCCTTTAAAAATAAGTATTCTTACTTTTCCTCACTGGGCTAAAAATATCCCTTACACATGTGACATTTTTCTCCCCTTAATCATAAATATAATCCAAAAGGCACCAGTATTATGAAACTCCCTGGACAGAAAAACCTCCCCTAAATAACATTTAATATGATGGCTTGTAATAAGAAAGCAACATTTTTAATTTTGTTCTCCCTGGTCACATTTGAAATTTGTACAAGTGATTGTTTTGAAAAGGAAAAAAAAAAGTAAAAATAAAAAAGTGATGATAAACAAAAAGCAAACCAAAACAGAAAACAAAAACAAAACACACACACACACACACACACACACACACACACACACACACACACACAAAACCTCTTGAATTGAATAGTCCATTCTTAAGTTGATCATTGATAGTATAGTTTTACTAATTTTTACTAATTACTTTTTCTGGGAAATGAACAATAACCTACTTTTAATGCTTTGTCATTCACTTAAGCTTTTCAGTAGTTTGCTCCCCTCTAGAAGTCTTAATTATTAGGAGTCCATTAAATGTAGCTAAAAGTGAAAATTACAAGTTTGAAAAGCTTCCCAGGTGTTTCTGCTCAAATAGAGATTGTCTTTCCTTTATATTTTCCCCCTCTTTTCACCAACTGAATTTACAGAGTTCTTTTGATTGTTTACAGGGTCCTAACTTGTATATTTTATCTGTAATTATGTATATTTTAATTACTCCTTTTCTTTATACTGGCTAACTTTTAGAAAATAGCAATAATTTAAATATTTAATTTCCCAAAATGTGTTAAATGCTAATACTTGAGGATTTTTTGCTTTCTAGAAATTTTAGTGATTTATATTGAATCAAAATATTTATAAAGGTTTTAGATTAACAATAAAACTTCAGGTCTATAAATTGAAATAAAAACTGGTAATGGGGAAAGAGGAATAGAGAGTACATATGGTAGGTAAATCATCACCACTTTAAATATTTTAAATTATATATGGAGTTGCATCATTTTCATAAATTCTGATTACAATGATATAAAGCAACTAGGTTCATAAATTATGAAAAATTATATACCATTATTTTAGTTTCTTTTTTGTCAATTTAAATGAAGACTATATCTTGAATGTTTTTCAAAATTATGATACATATATCAATATTATGTGCATTTTTATTTTTCTAGATTTAAACTTTTACATGCTATTGATATTTTTTCAAGCTCATGTAACTCAAAAATATTTTTAAGCAAGGATGGTCTTCACAGCATTGTTTACAAATGTAGAATACATTGAAAAGCATATGAATTATATTCAATAATGAACCACTTAGATAAGTTATAGTACATCCACATAATGGAATACTAAGCAGTCACTAAAATGATGATACAGATCAATATTTATTAACATGAAAAGATGATTATGCTTAAAAATTTAACAAAGCATGTAACAGTACATGTCATATGTTTTCTTTTTTTGCTTATAACACAGTGTATGTATAAATAGGAAAAAGAGACATGGAAGGAAATGCGCGTACTGAAAATATTAATAGTGGTCACCTCTGAACTATGGGAATTTTACTTCTTTATAAATTTTTGCATTGTGTACATTATTTTACAATTAGCATGTATTATGTTTACAATTTAAAAAAGTGATTTCCACTTGAAAATATTTGATAATGAATATATATATAAAATTTGTAGATAATTATATATAAACAGCTTATTCTCATTATTTTGTGGGCAAATTATTAACAAAAGTGTTAAATTATATGTTTATATTGAATTATGTATGAAAACAAAGATTTTTTATGCAGAGAAATAAAAACCAATAGAATAGAAACAAAACATTTTCTTATGGTTGGATCTCTGGTATGAGTGAATCATATTTTTAAAAGTTATTATTTAACATTTACATAAATTAGGTATTTATATACTTTGAAAATGGATTTCGACTAGCATATATTAAGAGAAAGAAAGTCCAAAGAAAATAGAAAAGTAAGTGTAATATGGATGTAAGGTAGATGGATGGGAAGAAGAGGGAATAGCTAGTGAAATACAGAAAATGTGTAACCTAGAAATTACAGGCTAAATACTGTAACTGTAACAAAGAATAGAACATTCTGTAACAACTTTCAAGCAACAACACTGAAAGAGAAACAGTGCATTAATAGCTCTCATATGATAGATGAAGGCATGTGATTTAATCAGGAGTAACAACTTTTTCCTTCATTTGAAACATCTGTGAATATTTCACATGGATACATTAAATAATTACAAGAGAATGACAAATTTAATACATGTTCTTCAATATAGTTTTTCAATATCATTATATGGATTATTTACCTTTTATATTGACAATAAGAGATGAAGTTAAAATCTTAAACTCATCTAAAAGCAATTCAATGCAGTTATTCATCTTTCTTGTTAATTTAACATTATTCAAGTATACATACAAAGGAATTTAGAAAAGTGAGTGGTAAGAATGCTCTTTAGATTGTTATCATTTCAAATCTTTCAAGAAAGGTTTTTAAGATGAAACTAATAATTTTAAAAAATTAATGCCTAAAGTAGTAATTTCCTAAGGTACTGATTGATAATAACACCAATATGCTTATTTCTCTGAGTATGAAGTTAATAAAGAAAACTCCTGACACTTAGTCACAGTCACTATTCAGTTTGTGGTATGCCTAAAATATATTTTAAAATGAAAATAATATAAATAAAGGAAATAAAAAGCTCACATCTTTTTCAAATAATATTCATATTAATAATTTAAAGTAAAATTATGCGTAAATGATAACCAGACCATATACATTTCCCCCTGTGCTATTGTTTTGTCAAAAAGCAAGTTAGAAGTTTGCACTGTGATAGAATCAGAAGTACAGAGCATTTTGAGAATATTTTCATAGAAGAAATCAAATTTAGTAGTATTATTGAAATAGGAAGAAAATATACTCACTCAATTACTTTATCTTGACTTACTTAGGAAAACAAATGTGTGGAGAAGTAAACTTTATTCTCCATAATCCTAAGATATTACATCAAAAACTAGTACAAAATGACAGTTTTACAATTAGAAATTATGTTCTTCACTAAAATGAACAAGATTTTCTAGTTTCACTTTTTTTAAAAAAAAGAAAATACTTAAAAAAAACCTGTGAATTGGCATAAAATAATCTCTTATCACAAAGTAGCCCAAACTAAGTAGGCACCAGCTTAAGGCTGAAACAAATCGAACATTCTTATTCTCACCACCTGCGCCTGGCTTGGCCCAGGGTCACATGCAGCGGTTTGGAGCCCACCATGCGACCATTCATCTCACCCACTGCTTTGGTAGCCTCTTCAAAAGAGGAGAAACAGACTATACCAAACCCTTTGCCTTGCCCCACTTCCACCATCACTTTGGCTCGGCTAATTGATCCAAAGGAAGAAAATTCCTCCTTTAGTTTTTCATTATCGATGGTCTCATCCAAGTTCTTAATATAGATAGGCACCCCCGGAGGCCGACTTTTTTCTTTTACTTTCAGCCTTTCAAATCTTCGCCTTAATTCAGCCAGGCGTTCAATTTTCTTCTGTGCTCGCCCTACATATAGGGCTTTCCCATCGATGGACTTGCCATGCAGGTCTAGCACAGCCTTCTGAGCAGCCTCGTGTGTCTCATATCTTACAAATCCAAAGCCTTTAGATTTCCCACTGGCATCTCTTATTACCTTAACACTCTCGGTTGGCCCATATTCACTGAAAATTTCCTTCAGTTTTTCGTCATCTATTTCATCTCCAAAGTTTTTAACGAAAACATTGGTGAAAGTTGTTCTATCCCTGGTCCTAACTTCAGCTGCCCGCTCTTCTGGAAATTTGAATCGGCCAACATACACCTGGCGGTTGTTGAGCCGCACGCCATTCATGTGCCAGATGGCTCTATTGGCAGCTGCCAGGCTGTCAAAGTGAACATAGGCATAACCCTTAGAGCCGTTGTCATCGCACACAACTTTGCAAGAGAGAATGTTCCCAAAAACAGAAAACAAATAAAAAAGAGCCCTGTTGTCTATGGATTTGTCCAGGTTTTTGATGAATATATTTCCAACTCCAGACTTTCTTAAGCGGTCATCTGGCTGAGACCACATGAGACGGAATGGTTTGCCATTAATCAAATCAAAATTCAGGGTGTTCAGGGCCCACTCAGCGTCTGCAGGAAAGCGGAAGTTAACATAGCCATAGCCCAGAGGGCTGCGGGTCTCTGGGTCACGGCAGATTCTGGTGAAGCGCAGAGGGCCAGCAGGCCTGAACTTTTTATAAAGCATGTCCTCGGTGACATCTGGGTCCAAGTCACCCACATACAGGGCAGCCTTGAGGTACTTCTTTTTCTTGCCAGCAGGATTAGGCTCCCCACTCCCCATCTCTCTCAGCACAGGGAGGAGGCTCTCTTGGGAGAGAAAGAAGTATGCTTTCTCTAAGCTATGTGCCAAGCAGCTGTTCACGAACAGAAAAAGCCAAGGCGAAGGAAGCTAAAAGCAGACTCAGTAACACTGTTGAGGCTGAGAAAATGAAGTTCAGAAACACCTGGTCAGCGGGCTCAGCACAAACGCAGCATCAGACAAAAAGGCATCCCAGTAAGGAGTCTGTTCTACCTAAGGGACATACAATTTCCACCCTTTCGGATTTACAAATCAGTTTCAAAAGCCAGCAGTAGGGAAAAAAAAATTCCCTTTCCCTCTTAATTTATAAGAAATCATCAAGCAGCTGTCTGGCTCCCCACATCTAGCATTGCAGATCCAGGCCTCACAACCTGTTTTCTGCATAAATATAGGCCTCGAGGTCCTGTTGGCTTAAAATTACATCAACTAGGGCAGGGAACATGTATTCCTCCGCCCGGGGGCTGCCTGGTCAGTCTCAGGCGGGCTTGCAGCTAACTAAGGCCGCTACACACACTCAGCGTCAGCAAAAGGGCAGACTGGGCACTTGGTGCTCTGGGCCGGCAGGCAGGCTGCAGGCGGCGGATCAGACAGAAAGACAGACAGACAGACACGCCCGGAGGACCGGAGACCGCCCAGATACCCAAGATGCCCACTGGGTACGGACCAAGTGACGGCGCGGTGATTTCGGCAGCCTGAGACTTGCGGCAGGTCCGGAGGGACTGACTGGCAGAAGCGCACTGGGTCAGCTCAGACGCAAGGCGGTTCCGGACAGATGTGGGGCGGAGTCAGAAGAGAAGGGCAGATGCGCGGTGGGCGGGCAGAGCATGGACCCATGGACAGGCTTTGCTTTCTCAGGACAGACCTACCCAGGGACTAAAGGCTGTAGCTGTGGTAGGGCGGGGCTCGAGAAAACCCGGAACCCTGCTAAGTAACTTCCCACTTCCCTGTGTTAACATTGTAAAGAAAAAGAAAAGAAGACATTAAAATGGTTTTTAGATATTTTTATTTTTGGAATTTCATATATTTATTATTTTAAAATATTATATTTAGGCTGCTAATCTGAAAATTCGAGGAGATGATGACTTAGGTGGAAAGAACTATAATAATTAAAAAACAACAACAACGAATTCCCTAAATCATTTCTGTTTAGGAAATAGGATATAGGTTGCATACTTTTCCTAAGTGCATTGGGAAGTCGGGATTGACAGTTGTACTGGCCACCAGTCCAGTGCTAAATGATCACAGGGTCGAATAAAACACAGCCATGTTGTGTTTGGCCTTTATCCTTACTCCATTAAATTCCAGCATAATGGTAGCATTATCCCCAGGTAGTAGGCAGTGTTCTTTTCACTGCTCCAGCAATACAAATGTTTTAATTATTGGAAAGCCATAAAATGGCTTTAATGGTACTTAGTGCCACAAAACATTAAAGACACGCTGCCTCCATAGCACAAATTATAAAATCTTAAAGAGATAAAAAGCTGCAGAATCTATATAAAATATATAATTAATGTTCACAGATGAAGCAAACACATAAAGATATAGGCACATTACATAATTAATTACTAATTTTAACATGAGTTGTCAACTTTAAGCCATTGCAGGGAATAATGCTATATGATAGAAATCAACTTAGAGGTTTCCCAAGATCTTTTTAGAGTGTCTGAGAAACTGTTTTGAGGAGGAATGTTGCTCTGTTTTGGGAAAATTGCAATGTCTATAACACACAACTCCTCATGCAACCCATTCACAACCCCTCCACTGAAAATGAAAATCCAGCCGAAACCGGTTTGGCTCAGCCTGTGGACTGAAAGGTCCCAGGTTCGATTCTGGTCAAGGGCATGTATGTTGGGTGCGGGCACATCCCCAGTGGGGGGTGTGCAGGAGGCAGCTGATCGATGTTTCTCTCTCATCGATGTTTCTAACTCTCTATCCCTCTCTCTTCCTCTCTGTGAAAAATTATTTTTAAAAATCAATAAAATATATTAAAAAAAAGAAAATGAAAATCCAGGCAATACATATGTAAGTACTATTAGGCTAGAAAAGATTCTGGTGGGGCAGGGAAGAATGCAAGAGAAAGACATCACCTTAAAGGGCATTGTCTTAAGAAGTAATTTTTTAAAAATATATTTTATTGATTTTTTACAGAGAGGAAGGGAGAGGGACAGAGAGTTAGAAACATTGATCAGCTGCCTCCTGCACGCCCCTCCCTGGGGATGTGCCCACAACCGAGGTACATGCCCTTGGCCGGAATCGAACCTGGGACTCTTCAGTCGGCAGGCCGACGCTCTATCCACTGAGCAAAACTGGTTAGGGCTTAAGAAGAAATTCTTAGAATAATAGGCTAAATTAATGTACTGCTTCATTTTATACATTTTAGATTTTCTGTTAGACTTTATTATTAACTGAAGATGACAATTTACTCTCATTATTTACTCAAATATTTAGTGAGAGAGAGGGGAAGAGAGAGAGAGAGAGAGAGAGAGAGAGAGAGAGAGAGAGAGAGAGACATATATGAGAGAGAAGCATCGATTGGTTGCCTCCTGTAGGCACCCGGATCCCAAAACCTAAGTATGAACCCTCACAGGGAATCCAACCCACCACCTATCCGTGCACTGGAAAACAGTCCAACCAACTGAGCAACTGAGACAGGGAAAACTTAGCTCTTTTAATTGGGTTCTTGCTTACCTATGCCATGGAAATATTTGATAAAAGGCAAATACAAACAAAATATTATGGAGATAGACTAATAAAAACTGATCTTACAATATGACCACAATGAACAACATGTAGAAATACTTGCGAATCTCTGCTTAATTTATTCTATTTTGAACACAATTTTTATAAATATCTTTCCTGATAAGCTGAATTAACACTAAACTTTTTAATTAGCTTTTTGACCATTTTTATTTTTCTCATTTAAAATCCTACTTTACTGAAAATGTTGTTATAAAACAACACAAAACCAATAGAATAATTCCCACAGTATTCTTACTGAACCAAATATAAATGTTGCTCATGTTCTAATTAATTTGTACATATTTTTCTAAGATTATAAATAGAATTGGGTTGGTAAATTATTTTCAAAACAACCTCCTCTCTACACTTAGCAGTCTTTTGAGGGTCATTGTAATATAAGCATTTTAAACTATAGTGAACTTTTTATTATATCAAAAATAAAAAATAGACCTGCTTTTAAATTGATTTTAGTAGTATTCCCTCTGCTAAGCAGATATTTGTGGGGAAAAGGAAAACATTTTCACCTGTAATCTGTTTAATCATGTTAATATTAAGATTGAGAAGACTCTCTGGAATAAAATCAGATATAGAATATTTATCTTGTCATTTTTTATTACATATTAAAGGCAACTTTATAGTCTATGTAACATATTAAATACATTAAAATTTTCCAACCAGCCCACCCAGCATGGGTTCGATTCCTGGTCAGGGCACAAGCCCAGGTTGTGGGCTCAATCCTCAGTGGGGGGCATGCAGGAGGCAGCCAATCAATGATTCTCTCTCATGATTGATGTTTCTAGTGCTCTCTCCCTCTTCCTTCCTCCCTGAAATCAAATATATATTCCCACTGAGATTCCTGAGTCAGTTGGTTAAAGCATATCTAAGTCTTTCTAAATCTAAGAAACATTTTCCATGAGGAAAGAACCAAGGACAGCTGGCATTCTAAGTGCATTCCATCAAACATTGTTATTTACAGTTGATAGTAATGTATCAGCTTTAGTGGAAAAAGAGGAGAGTTGTGAATTTATTCTTCAGCTTGTCTTAACAGGCACTTAATCCTGTGGTTCCAATTACCTGGTAAGTGTCTCAGCTGTACAAGTTGCTGGGCCTTCACAGTGAAAGTAAATTTGCTGCTCTCTTGAATGAAGTCTGGGATGGTGGAACAAAATACTATAAAGTAAACATTTTATTACCTATAACTTGACTCACATATTTTTAGACAAAGAGGGGAAAATTGCAAGAAAACGATTTGACATTATGAATGTAGTATAACCAGGCATTTCTACAGTAAGATTTGGAGACGTTAGCAACTCTTTTCCTCTATTTCCAAAAATTTTATCTTGAGCCATGAGCACTTAATGCTCTGAATGATCATCATAAAGGTACTGTGATTTAGTTATCAAAGAAAGATTAAATTGTGTTTATTAGAATATACTTACTAAAGTGAGAAAGTAATGAAAACTGAAAAAGTTTCAACAGTTTACAATAGAATGGGATTTATGCTAAATTGTTAATAAACCAAAATAACTCATTCTTCAATATTTAACCCAAATTTCAGTATTGCTATTTTTTAAATTTTTTAAAGAGTAAAAAATATTTTATTTTAATTTTGGGAGTGAGGTGCTTTATTTTTTCAAGTCTGTAATCCATACATTTACATTCCTACAGGATTTATTGGAAATTAAGGAAAGAAAACTACTTTTATAAAAACAGTTTAACATTTTTTTTTCATTTGTCTCATGTACTAAATCCATGCTGAATTAAAAAGTCATGCTTCCAACGGTGAAGAAATCTGAGTGTTAAAAACAATAAAGTAATATGACAACTTTATATATTTAGGTTTAGTTAGGTATCTCCTTAGGGTTCTCTTGAATTAGATCCTATTAGCTTATCATAAATTCATAGACTACTACATGTGAATTTATGTAATTTGTATGTGCTCACCTAGTCTATTTAGAATTTTATATAGCATACTAGAGGTCCGGTGCATGAAATTAATGCACGGGTAGGACCCTTAGGCCTGGCTGGCGATCAGGGCTGATTGGGCCTTCCTGCTGCCAGCAGGGGCCTTCCTTCATTCCATGCAAACCCCTGGTGGTCAGTGTACATCATAGCAAACAATCAAACTCCCGGTCTCCCAGTCGAACTCCGAGGGGACACTTTGCAAATCAGGCTTTTATATATATAGATGTGATGTATAATCAAAGTATTTCCTGTTATGATGCCTTGAAATAAGGCAAGAGTATCACGTACTTGGCAGACAGTCTCAGACAAATCTTTTCCCTACTAAGGCCTGTTTACTGAATATGTCTTATATAAGGAAAATGCATACACACACAGCAAATGCAAACACACAGCACATTTTCTGATGACAAATTTTAAGTTATAGTCAATTCACTTGACCTGGAACAAAAAAATAAAATATTTTTTTTTAAATAAAAATATTTTGCCTTATTTTAATCTCAAATTTTTATTATAATAAAATATATATAAAATTGACCTTCTTAACAATTTTGAAGTATACAATTCAGCAGCATTAAGTACATTTACATTATCGTGCAACCAACATCATTATTTATCTCCAGAACTCTTTTTACCTTGCCAAACTGAAACCCTCTACCCATTAATATATGTATATTTTCAGATGACACTGAAAATATGTTAAGCCATTTATTTATTTTTGGGCTTTCAGGCTGCTTTTAGTTATCTTCACAACACACAATACTATCATAAGCATCCTAATTTACATAACTTTATATACATGTTGTCTCCAAAATGTATATACACCTTAAAATTATTTTTGTTGCTACTTCATAACTGTAATTTTGCTACTGTTATGAATCGTAATGTAAATATCTGTGTTTTCTGATGGTCTTAGGCGACCCTGCTAGCGGTTCTCAACCTGTGGGTCGACCCACAGAGCTGTAGAGCCTAAGACCATCAGAAAACACAGTTATTTACATTACGATTCATAACAGTAGCAAAATTACAGTTATGAAGTAGCAACAAAAATAATTGTATGGTTGGGGGTCACCACAACATGAGGAACTGTATTAAAGGGTCGCAGCATTAGAGAGGTTGAGAACCACTGCTTTAAATGATTATAAAGTCAGTGTTTATTAACACTGAAAAGGAGTCAAAATTAAGTGAGTTATCAGGTGTTAAAATGTGTACACATTTTGGGGGGACACCTATATTATTGCTCTTATTTCTATTAGCTATATTCTCAAAAGTGGAGATCGAATACTTAAATAGTATGTGTATTGTTAAATATTAATATATACAGGAGAATTATTTCAAAAATACTTCAGCAATCTACTTATTTTACCAACATGAAAATTTAGAGGAAATGGATAACTACTAGCAAAATAGGAATTACCAAAATTGATTCAAAGGAAAAGTGGAAGAACAATTGCCATAGAACAGACTAAAAAGTAACTACACCTATGCTATCAAAAAGAGACCGGTAATTTTTATAATTACATAATCTTTAAAAACATACATATAGGACTAACACTATTCAAACTATTCTCAAACATAAAAGGGTTCCTAAGTCATGTTTATAAAATTATCTCCAATAGAATTCTCATAAGCCAGTCTCATCTTTTCAAACAAGAATAAATGAATGGTCAGTCCATTTACTTATAGAACTTGGATATATATATTGACTCAGTTGTGTGTAATGTGGGTGTGGGAATAGGCAGGAGCAGGAGCAAGGTTAAGTATTACATAATAAGGATTTAGAAGGGGATATGTGATGGAAAGATAATTACAGACTTCTGGTTTACTATGTCAAAACAAATACAACATTTTCTAGATATTGATCATCACATTTTTCACTGTGTTCTTTCCTTCTGGACTGTGTGTGTTACATGCTTTTGAGTTGACTCCAACTCCTGGTGACTCTATGAATGAGTGATGTCCACAATGTCTTGTTGCCAACAGCCCTGTAGACTCTTGCCTAGGACTTCTTTTATGGAGTCAATCCATTTCATATTTGGTCTTCCTCTTTCCTTGAGTCTTATAGTTTACCCAGCATTATTATCTTTGCCAAAGAATCCTTGCCATGATGAACTCAAAGTAGGACAGTTTCATTTTTGTCACTTTGCCTCCAGTGAAGTTTCAGGCTTAATTTGTTCTAGGACCTATTTGTTCACATTCTTCTGGACTCTTTGTAGAGAATAGTTCTCCACAGATAAGGAAAACTTTACTTTTAAATAAGCAGGTAATTGAGGAAAATCCTTAGCTTATCTTTCCTGACATGTAAGTTTAAATTTAAAATGATACAATGATACATTATTGCTTAATCTGTATCAGTGGGAGGATCAGAGAGTTATTTTCTCTTAAAACATCCAACATCCTTAAATCCATGTCTGTGGCTAATAGCACAATAAGTATTCACATAATTCTGTGAAGGCTTTGCCAACTTATACTTTGCTCCTGATTACATAAATACTCCTCTTATGCATTTCTTGCATATTTTTGATAATCTTCATCCTATATAATTAATAGGTAATATGCAAATTGACCATCACACCAACACAAGATGGCTGCCTATGACCAGGCCGGCAGGGGGGTTAGTGAGGGATGACCAAATGACTGAACAGCAGGCTGTGTGGGACAACCAGGCCAGCAAGGGGGCTGTGAGGGGCGACCAGGCAGGCAGGGGGGCAGTTGGGGGTGACCAGGCCAGCAGGGGGGACAGTTAAGGGTGACCAGGCTGGCAGGGGGTTGTAGTTGGGGGCAACCAGGCCAACAGGGGGGCAGTGAGGGGCGACTAGGCCAGTGGGGGGCAGTTAGGAGTAACCAGGCTGGCACGCAGAGGCAGTGAGGGGCAATCAGGCCAGCAGGGATGGCAGTTAGGGCTGAACAGGCAAGCAGGCAGGTGAGCAATTAGGAGCCAGTGGTCCAGGATTGTGAGAGGGCAGTCAGACATCCCCCAAGGGGTCCTGAATTGAAGAGGGTGCAAGCTGGGCTGAGGGGACCTCCCCCATGCACAAATTCCGTGCACCAGGCCTCTAGTCCTATATAATAAAAGCCTAATATGCTAAGCATCCGGTCCACTGGTCGGCCATTCAACCAATCAAAGGGTAATATGCCAATGATATACTAAGGCCTCTCAACCACTTACTATGACATGCACTGACCACCAGGGGGCAGATGCTCCGACCTGTAGATTAGCTTGCTGCTGGGGTCTGGCCAATCAGGACTGATCGAGATGAGCTGGACACACCCTGTAGCCCTTCTCTGGTCCCTCCCCAGCTGGCCAACCTCCCAAGTCACTCCCTGGCCCCAATTGTGCACCAGTGGGGTCCCTCGGCCTGGCCTGTGCCCTCTCACAATCTGGGACCCCTTGGGGGATGTTGGAAAGCTGGTTTTGGCCTGATCCCACAGGCCAAGTCGAAGGATGCCACTGGTGTACAAATTCGTGCACCAGGCCTTTAGTAATAGATAATAGGAACTGTGTGCCCAATTTATTTCAAAATTATTATCTTCAACATGTAGCAGTAGTTATATCAAGTGGACATTAGATTTACAGGGTGAAATATCTACATTTTCCATTTAGTCTTTAAATTCCTTAATAGTTCTCCTTTGACACAATTTAATTAATTATTTATGTGCTTATTTATAAAAAGGTTTTGTTACAGTTGACATATAATATTATATTAGTTTCAGGTGTACAATGTAGAGATTTGTCATTTATATAGCTTATAATGTGATCACCACAGTAAGTCTAGTAAACATCTGTCACCTTACAAAGTTATTATGTTATTGACTGTACTTCCTATGCTGTGCAGTACATGCCCATGTCTTATTTATTTTATAACTGGAAGTATATACCTATTATTCTCTTTCACCTTTTATACCCATTCCTTCATCCCACTCCCTTCTGGAAGCCATAAGTTTGTTCTCTGTATCTATGAGTCTATTTTATATTTTTGTTCATTTTATTTATTTAGAATCTATAAGTAAGCAAAACAAATAAGGTATTTGTTTTTCTCTGACTTATTTCACTTAGTATAATATCCTCTAGGTCAGTGGTCGGCAAACTCATTAGTCAACAGAGCCAAATATCAACAGTACAACAATTGAAATTTCTTTTGAGAGCCAAATTTTTTAAACTTAAACTTCTTCTAACACCACTTCTTCAAAATAGACTTGCCCAGGCTGTGGTATTTTGTGGAAGAGCCACACTCAAGGGGCCAAAGAGCCGCATCTGGCTCGCGAGCCACAGTTTGCCGACCACAGCTCTAGGTCCATCAATATTGCAAATGGTAATATTTCATTCTTAATGTTGCTGAGTATTCCATTGTGATATATATATATATATATATATATATATATATATATATATATATATAAAACTTTTTTATCCATTTGTCTATAGGTTGCTTCTATATCTTTTCTATTCTAAATAATGCTCCAATGAACATAGGGGTGCATGTAACTTTTTGAATTAGTGTTTCTGTTTTTATAGGATAAAGTAGTGGCCCGTGGCCCGGTGCATGAAATTCATGCACAAGGGGGTGGGGGTGTCCCTCAACCTGGCCTGCACCCTCTCCAATCTGGGACCCCTGGGGGGATGTCTGACTGCCGGTTTGGTTTAGGCCCTATCCCTGTAAACCGGCAGTCAGACATCCCTCTCACAATCTGGGACCGCTGGCTCCTAACCGCTCACCTGCCTGGCTGCCTGATTGCCCCTAACCACTCTGCCTGCCAGACTGCTCGCCCCCAACTTCCCCCCTTGCTGGCCTCATCACCCCCAACTGCACTCCCGGCCAGACTCATGGCCCCCAACTGCCCTCCCCGGCCGCCCTCATGGCCCCCAACTGCCCTCCCCAGCTGGCCTCATGGCCCCCAACTGCCCTCCCCAGCTGGCCTCATGGCCCCCAACTTCCCCCCTTGCCAGCCAGCTCACCCCCAACTGCCTCCCCACTGGCCTGCTCATCCCCAACTGCCCCCCGCCCCGTGCTGGCCTGCATGCCCCCAACTTCCCCACCCCGCCAACCTGATCACCCCTATCTGCCTCTGCCTCTGCCTCAGCCCTACCACCATGGCTTTGTCTGGAAGGATGTCCGGAAAGTCTCCCAGTCTAATTAGCATATTACTTTTTATTTATATAGATACATTATATAGGATAAGATTGCTTGAATCTGGGGGGGAAAGCCTTTTTCAGCAGGAGGAGATGCTCTTGGCAGAGAAAATCACATAATCCCTATATCTGACTGATAGCCAGCCATATGCACTATACTGCCAAAGTGATCATTAAAAAATTGAACCACTGTCTTACACCTTACACCAAACAGCTGTTTCCCTTAAAACCCCTCCCCAGCCCCCACTTTAGGTTCTGCCTTCCTAGTTCACCAAGATTAGGTTCTGATTGGTTGGTTTCTATGCCAGTCAGGGTCAAAAGCTCCACCTCCTAGGCAGCCATTTGGTTCTGATTGGTAGGTTTCTATGCCAATAAGAGTCTCCAGGCTTATCTCTGGGCCTGATCAAAGAGGCGGGGCTGATCAGTAGCCCCTGGAGGCCCAGAGAGAAACAGAGGCACAGCTGCTGGTGAAGCCCAGAGAGAAAGAGAGAGGCAACGACTGATCTACAGCTGCCACTGAGGCTGCAGATCATATCCTGCCTTTCTCTCTGCATGCCTCTTTCGGGGCCTAATCTGTAGCCCCCTGGGCAGTCAGTGCTGGGTCGCTGCCCTGGCACCAGCTGCAGTCAGTGCTGGGTCACCATGGCAACCCAGTACTGACTTCTGGACCCTGGCTCTTTATATATATAGATAGCCAGAAGTGAAAGTGTTGATTTGTATTGTAGTCCTTTTTTAAATTTTGGAGGAACCCACATACTGTTTTCCATAGTGGTGGCACAAATTTACAATTCCACCAACAGTGCACGCGGGTTCCCTTTTCTCCACATCCTCACTAACACTTGTTTTTTGTTGTCTTTTTTGATAAAGCCATTCTTCCAGGTGGGAGGTGATATCTCATTATGGTTTTGATTTGTATTACCTTGACACTTACTGATGTGCATCTTTTCAGATGTTTCTTGACCACGTATATATGTTCTTTGGAAAAATGTCTATTCAGGTTCTCTGTCTATTGTTTAATTGGATTATTTGTTTTCTTTGATGTTGAGTTGTATGAATTGAAGGATACAAATTAATATGCAGAAAGTGATTACATTTTATATATTAATAACAAATTATCAGGACAGTCTTTTCAATAAATGCTACTGGGAAAATTTGACAGGTTTAATACATTTTGGATATTAAATCCTTATCTGATATGTAATTTGGAAATATCTTCTCCCATTCAGAAGGTTGTCTTCTCATTTTGTTGAAGGTTTCTTTTGCTTTGTAGAAACATTTTAGTATGATGTCATGCCATTTGTTCATCTTTGCTTTTGCTGCCGTTGGCTAAGAAGACATCAAAAAACATATTGCTAAAACTAATGTCAAATTATTGATGATCTATATTTTCTTCTATGAGTAGTTTTATAGTTTAAGGCCTTACATTTATGTCTTTAGACCATTTGAGTTCATTTTTATATATGGTGTAAGGAAGTGGTTCAGTTTCATTTTTTAATGTATCTGTCAAGTTTTCCCAATAGCACTTATTGAAAAGATTGTCCTTCTGATAATTTGTTATTAATATAGTATAAAATGTAATCAGTTTCTGCCTATAAATTTATATCCTTCAAATTAACTGAATTCATTTATTAGTTTTTGGGTAGAGTCCTTAGTATTTTCTATATATAACTAGAGGCCCGGTGCACAGGATTCATGCACTGGTTGGGGGCATGACCTGCGGGGATCGGCCTGCTGCAGGAGCAGCCACTCATCCCAGTCAGCCAAGTGGCTGTGGACCCGCCCTCTAAGAAGCTGTTCCCGCTGTGGGAGCACCGCACATCCCAGTCAGCCAAGTGGAAGCAGCTGCTAATCCCAGTCAGCCAAGCAGTGCTCCCACTGTGGTAATGAACTGATCACCAGGGGGTAGCTCCTGTGTTGAGCATCTGCTCCCTAGTGGTCAGTGGGCATCATAAAGACTGGTCAACCGGTCGTTTTGGTTGTTCTGCCATTCAGTTGCTGGACTTTTATTATATAGGATATGTCACTTGCAAATAGTAATGGCTTTATTTCTTTCTTTCTGATCTGGATGACTTTTATTTATTTTTTCTATCTGATTCCTGTGGCTAGGACTTACAATACCATATTTTTAAAAAAATGGTGAAATTGGGAATCCTTGTCTTGTCCTTATCTTAGAGGAAAATATTTAAGCTTTCCCATGAATATGATGTTAACTGTTGGTTTCTCACATATGGCCTTTATTATGTTGAGGTATGTTTTCCCTATAACCCCTTTGTTTATAGTTTTCTTTTATATAATAAATAGATGTAGACTTTTCCAAATGCTTTTTCTGTATCTATTGAGATAATGATATAATTTTTATTTTTGCATGTTGTGTTTCTCATTGACTCATTTACAGATACTGAACCATCTTTACATACTTGAAATAAATCACACTTGATCATGTTGTGTGATCATTTTCATGTATTGTTGAATTTAATTTGCTAATATTCTGTGATATTTTTTGCAACTATGTACATCAGGAATATTAGCCTTTGATTTTATTTATTTTTTATTTATTTTTGTGGAGTCTGTCTGGTTTTGGTTTCAGGACAATGATGGCCCTGGAGAATGTGTTTGAAAACATTCCTTCCTCTTCTATTTTTTTTGGAATAGTTTGAGAATAATAAGTATACAATTTTCATTAAATGTTTGGTATATTTCATCACTGAAGCTTGTACTTTTATTTTGTTAAATCAATTATTTTTTATTTAATATTTTATTTTATTTTATTATTTTAAAATTTCTTTATTGATTAAGGTGTTACATATGTGTCCTTATTCCCCCATTACCCTCCCATCCTCCCGACTCATGCCCTCATCCCCCTGTTGTCTGTGTCCATTGGTTAGGACCATATGAATGCATACAAGTCCTTTGGTTGATCTCTCCCCCTTACCCCCACCCTCCCCTACCTTCCCTCCAATGTTTGATGGTCTGATCGATGTTTCTCTGTCTCTGAAACTGTTTTTGTTCATCAGTTTATGTTGTTCATTATATTCCACAAATGAGTGAGATCATGTGATACTTATCTTTCTCTGACTGGCTTATTTCACTTAGCATAATGCTCTCCAGTTCCATCCATTTTGTTGCAAATGGTAGGAATTCCTTCTTTTTTTGTGCAGCATAGTATTCCATTGTGTAGATGTACCACAGTTTTTTAATCCACTCATCTGCTGATGGGCACTTAGGCTGTTTCCAAATCTTAGCTATGGTAAATTGTGCTGCTATGAACATAGGGGTGCATATACCCTTTCGGATTGGTGTTTATAGCTTCTTGGGATATATTCCTAGAAGTGGTATTATTGGATCAAATGGGAGTTCCATTTTTAGTTTTTTGAGGAACCCTGGTGCATTGCTGGTGGGAATGCAGTTTGGTGCAGCCACTGTGGAGAACAGTATGGAGTTTCCTCAAAAAACTAAAAATGGAACTCCCATTTGATCCAATAATACCACTTCTAGGAATATATCCCAAGAAGCTATACACAGTGGCTGCACCAAACTGCATTCCCACCAGCAATGCACCAGGGTTCCTTTTTCTCCGCATCCTCACCAACATTAGTCATTTATTGATTTGTTGATGATAGCCATTCTGAAATGTGTGAGATGGTACCACATTGTCGTTTTGATTTGCATCTCTCTGATAATTAGTGACATTGAGCATGTTTTCATATGTCTCTTGGCCTTCCTTCTGTCTTCTTTTGAAAGTTTCTATTGAGGTCCATTGCCAATTTCTCTTTTTTTAATATATTTTATTGATTTTCTACAGAGAGGAAGGGAGAGGGACAGAGAGCTAGAAACATCGATGAGAGAGAAACATCGACCAGTTGCCTCCTGCACACCCCCTACCGGGGATGTGCCCGCAACCAATGTACATGCCCTTGACCGGAATCGAACCCGGGACCCTTCAGTCCGCAGGCTGACGCTCTATCCACTGAGCCAAACCGGTTTTGGCGCCAATTTCTTGATTGGATTGTTTATCTTCCTTTTGTTGAGTTGTATGAGTTCCCTGTAAATGTTGGAGAATTAACCCTTATCAGTGATAACTGGCAAATATGTTCTCCCATGTAGTGGTCTTTCTTATTGTTTTGTTGATGGTTTCTTTTGCTGTGCAAAAGCTTTTTATTTTGATGTAGTCCCATTTGTTTATTTTTTCTTTAGTTTCCATTGCCTTAGGAGCAGTATCAGTGAAGAAGTTCCTTCGGCATATGTCTGAGATTTTGCTGCCTGTGGATTCCTCTAGTATTTTTATGGTTTCCCGTCTTATGTTTAAGTCCTTTATCCATTTTGAGTTTATTTTTGTGTATGGTGTAAGTTGGTGTTCTAGTTTCATTTTTTTGCATGTATCTGTCCAATTTTTCCAACACCATTTATTGAAGAAACTGTCTTGATTCCATTGTACGTTCATGCCTACTTTGTTGAATATTATTTGGTCATAGTGGTTTGGGTAGATTTCTGTGTTCTCTATTCTATCCCATTGATCTATATGTCTGTTCTTGTGCCAGTACCAGGCTGTTTTGAGAACAGTGGCTTTGTAATACAGCTTGAGGTCTGGTATTAAGATCCCTCCTACTTTATTCTTCTTTCTCAGGATTGCTGCAGCTATTTGGGGTCTTTTTTCATTCCTGATGAATTTTTGGCGAGTTCTTTCTAGGTCTGTGAAATAGGCCGTTGGTATTTTAATGGGGATAGCATTGAATCTATAGATTGCTTTGGGTAGAATGGACATTTTGATAATGTTGATTTTACCAATCCATGAACACGCTATGTTCTTCCATCCGTTTATATCTTCCTCTATCTCTTTTTTCAGTGTCCTGTAGTTTTTTGCATATAGGTCTTTTACCTTTTTAGTTAAGTTTATTCCTAGGTATCTAAATTTTTTGGTACGATGGTAAATGGGATTGCTTTTTTAGTCTCTCTTTCTGTAAGTTCACTATTGGTGTATAGAAATGCCATAGATTTCTTAGCATTAATTTTGTATCCTGCTACATTGACGAATTCATTTATTAAGTCTAATAATTTTTTGATGGAGTCTTTAGGGTTTTCTATGTACAATATCATGTCATCTGCAAATAAGGACAGTTTTACTTCTTCTTTTCCAATTTGGATGCCTTTTATTTCTTATTCTTGTTTAATTGCAATGGCTAATACTTCCAGTACTATGTTGAACAGGTGTGGTGAGAGTGGGCATCCCTGTCTCATTCCTGTTCTTAGGGGAAATGGTTTTAGTTTTTGCCCATTGAGTATGATGTTAGCTGTGGGTTTGTCATATATGGCTTTTATTAAGTTGAGGTATTATCCTTCTATTCCCACCTTGCTGAGAGTTTTTATCAAGAAACGGTGTTGGATTTTGTCAAATGTTTTTTCTGCATCAATTGATATGACTATGTGATTTTTCTCCCTCAATTTGTTTATGTGATGTATCACGTTTATTGATTTGCGGATATTGTACCATCCTTGCATCCCTGGTATAAATCCTGCTTGGTCATGGTGTATGATCTTTCTGATGTACTGCTGGATTTGATTTGCTACAATTTTGTTGAGGATTTTGGCATCTATGTTCATGAGGGATATTGGCCTGTAATTCTCTTTCATTGTGTTGTCTTTATCTGGTTTTGTTATTAGGATGATGCTGGCTTCATAGAATGAGTTTGGAAGTGTTCCTTCCTCTTGAATTTTTTGGAATAGTCTGAGGAGGATAGGTTTTAGTTCTTCCTTGAATGTTTGGTGTAACTCTCCTGTGAAGCCGTCTGGGACTGGGCTTTTGTTTGCTGGAAGCTTTTTGATGACTGCTTCAATTTCTTCCATAGTTATTAGCCTATTGAGATTTTTAGAATCTTCCTGATTCAGGTTTGGAAGGTTGTATTTTCTAGGAATACATCCATTTCCTCCAGGTTGTCTAGTTTGTTGGAATAGATTTGTTCATAATATTTTTTAACAATCCTTTGTATTTCTGTGGGGTCTGTTGTTATTTTGCCTCTATCATTTCTGATTTTGCTTATTTGAGTCCTCTCTCTTTGCTTCTTGGTGAGCCTGGCTAGAGGTTCATCAATCTTGTTTATCCTTTCAAAGAACCAGCTCTTGGTTTCATTGATCTTTTGTATTGTTTTTTGGTCTCTATATCATTTATATCTGCTCTAATCTTTTTTTTACCCTTCCTTCTGCTCACTTTGGGCTTTTCCTGATGCTCTCTTTCTAAGTCTTGGAGTTGTAGCATTAGATGATTGAGTACAATTTTTTCTTGTTTTTTTGAGATAGGCTTGTAGAGCTATGAACTTCCCTCTCAGGACTGCTTTCATTGTGTCCCATAGGTTTTGGATTGTTGTGTTTCTATTGTCATTAGTTTCCAGAATGTTTTTAATTTCTTCTTTGATCTCATTGGTAACCCAATCAATATTTAATAAAATGCTATTCAGCTTCCAAGTGTTTGAGTGTTTTGGATTGTTTTTATTATAGTTTATTTCTAATATTATGCCATTGTGATCTGAAAAGATGCTTGGTATGATTTCAATCTTCTTGAATTTGGGGAGACTTTTCTTGTGACCCAGTATGTGGTCTATTTTTGAAAATGTCCCATGTGCACTTGAGAAGAACGTATATTCCGCAGCTTTGAGGTGAAATGTTCTGAAGATGTCAATTAAGTCCATCTGATCTAGTGAGTCATTTAAAATTGGTGTTTTTTTGCTGACTTTTTTGTCTAAAAGATTTATCCATTGATATCAGTGTTGTATTAAAGTCCCCTATCATGATTGTATTGTTGCATATATCTCTCTTGATATCTTCCAGGAGATCTTTTATGTATTTGGGTGCTCCTGCATTGGGTGCATATATGTTTACCAGGGTTATATCCTCTTGTTGTATCGATCACTTCAGTATTATAAAGTGGCCTTCCTTATCTCTTGTTATGGCCTTCACTTTGAGGCCTATTTTGTCAGATATAAGTATTGCTACCCAGCTTTTATTTCATTTCCATTTGCTTGAAAGATATTTTTCCATCCCTTCACTTTCATTCTGTGTGAGTCCCTTGTTCTGAGGTGGATCCCTTGTAGAC
Source organism: Cnephaeus nilssonii (assembly GCF_951640355.1). NCBI lineage: Eukaryota > Metazoa > Chordata > Mammalia > Chiroptera > Vespertilionidae > Cnephaeus > Cnephaeus nilssonii. Next base: position 57,350,914 of record NC_137071.1, on the reverse strand, counting down.
AGCATATATATGGGTCATGTTTATTTTTTTTTTTGTATCCATTCAGCCACTCATTGTCTTTTGATTGGAGCATTTAGTCCATTTATGTTTAAAGTTATTATTGAAAGGTACTTGTTCATAGTCATTTTTATTTTTTGAGACTGTGTTCTTTCTTCCCGTTTTGTTTCTTCTTTTTACAACATTCCCTTTAACATTTCTTGCATTGCTGGTTTGGTAGTGATAAACTCCCTTAGCCTTTTTTGTCTGTGAAGCTCCTGATTTCCCCTTCAATTTTGATTGATAGTCTTGCTGGATAGATTATTCTTGAATTGAGTCCCTTGCTTTGCATCTCTTTGTATATCTCCTTCCAGTCCCTTCTAGCTTGATGTGTTTCTGTTGTGATATCATTTGATAATCTGATGGGGGATCCTTTGTAGGTAACTCTCTGTCTCTCTCTTGCAGCCTTTAAGATTCTCTCTTTGTTGATAACATTCACCATTGTAATTATGGTGTGTCTTGGTGTGGGTCTTTTGGGATTCATCTTCCTTGGGACCCTTTGTACTTGAGTAACTTTTTTCTTCCCCATATCAGGGAAGTTTTCTATCATTATTTCTTCAAGTAGATTTTCTAATCCTTGCTGCTCTTCTTGTCCTTCTGGCAGCCCTATTATACATATGTTATTTCATTTTGCATTGTCCCAAAGCTCCCTTAGGCTCTGCTCCTGCTTTTTATTTTTTTTCTCTAGTTGCTGTCCAGATTGGGCTTGTTTCTGTACCTGATCTTCTAACTCGCTGATCTGGTCCTCTGCTTCTTCTAGTCTTCTGTTGAAGCCTTCCATGCTGTTTTTGATTGTAGCTATATCATTTTTCATTTCTTCCTGATTTTTTGCATAGGTTTTTTATTTTCTCGTCCATCTGGTGTATGAATTATATGACCATTACTCTGAATTATTTTTCTGTCACATTGCATGCTTTTGTTTCACTTATTTCCTTACTTGTCAATTCTTCCTTTGCTTTCCTCTGGGGATTGCTTCGTTGTCTCCCCATTCTGACTATTACCAGAAGGTACAGATGTCGAGTTGTGGGGGCCTGGACCATGTGCAGTGGGAGTTTTGCACCCCCCAACTGTAACTGAAGAGCTCTGATACCAAGACATGCAGTTGCTGTGGGCTGGTGGGAACCATGCTCGCCCTAGGTCAGAGTCACAGGCGTTTAGTGTGGCCTCATGTGTGCATCTAGAATCAGGAACCCTGCCTGTGCCACGTTGAAACAGAGAACCCACTGGCGTCAAAAATCAAAGTCCCCTATTGCCTGTCAGGAGTCAGAGCTCCCTGTGTCCATGCCGAGAAAGGACTATCAGAGTCTCTGTTTCTTGGTGCTACCTCACACTGAGAATCAGGTCCCTGTGTGCACATGCACCAAGAATTGGAGTCACTGGCTCTTAGTGTGAATGTACTGGGAATCAGGGATCTCAGGTGTACGTCTAGTCACTGGTCATCAATGCTGCCTCTTGTGTGGAGATTCAGGGTCCCAGATCTGCCCGGGAGACTGGGTTGCTCAGTTGCACTGTGTTGGCAGAAGGTCCACTTCTGCCTTGTGGTAAACAGCCTTCTGTGTGTGCTTGCCCTGAATCAAAGTCAGGTGGCACTGCCCCTTAGTGTGGGTGTGGGTTCGGGTCACCTGGGTGTGCACTGTGGAAAACAAATTCCCTGTGTCCATGTATCCAGGCTCAAATTCAGTGCTTCCTTCCTTTGTGGGCACAGGGTCTGTTCGTGGGGAACAAATTCCCTGAGACCTCACATCCAGGTTCAAATTCACCACAGCCTCTTTGCTAAGGTGCAGGGTCTGGTCATGGGAAACAAACTCCCCGGGCTTGCACCTCCAGGCCAAAATTCAGTGCTGTCTCCCTGCGTGGGCGTAGGATCTGGTCACAGAAAACAATCTCCCCAAAGTTGTGCACCTATGCTCAAATTCAGGACTGCCTTCCTGCCTGGGCATGGAGACAAGTTGCGGGAAACAAATTCCCCGAATTCTCAAGTCCGGGCTTAAGTTCAGCGCTGTTTCCCAGCCCCACGTGGGCGCCAGATCTGGTCGCAGAAACTACCTCCCTAGGGATGAGTGGCTAGGCTCGAATTCTGCTCAGTCTGCCTGCCTGGGTGCAGAGAAGAGTCGCGGGAAACAAATTCCCGGAGTTTGCAAGTCCGGGGTCAAGTTCAGTGCTGACTCCCTGCCCTGCGTGGGCACGGGATCTGGTCGCAGAAGACCAAGTCCCTAGGGATGAGAGGCTAAGCTCCAATTCTGCTCGGTCTCCCTTCCTGTGCTTTGACACTAGTCGCGGGAAACAAACTTCCTGTGTCTGACACCAAGGCTCAAAGTCAGACAGAGTCCTCACTGCTTTGTGTGTGCAGAAAGCCTTATTGTGCTGCTGGTGTCTGGTAGTTTCTATTTTGCTGCCTCGGGGGAGGTGGGGGAAGGGGATTGGCTTTGTGACTCACAGAAATCTGCAGCCCAGTGGCTGGAGTCCTGGTGTCCCTGGGTCTGCAGTTGTGGTGGCAGGTCTTCTACCAGAGCGGCTGTAGGGTCCTGGTTTGCTTCTGAGACCAGACTGGGTGGTGGTGAGGCTAGGATCCTAGTCTCAAGCAGTTCTGTTCTTCAAGATGGCGTGGTATCTGTGCCACCGGTGTCCTCCCTGGACTGTTTGCGGCTGCCGTGGGGTTTTGCTGTCAAAGACTGCCCGGATTAGCAGCCCCCTGGAAGAACTGCAGGGTCTAACTGTCCCTATTTCACTCACACACACCCCCACAAACGTCCACACACACCTCTGTGGCTCCCTCACTGTCTCACACACTCTCCCTCCCTCCCTTCCTTCCGGTCACCATCTTGCCTCCCAGCAATGATTTCTTTACTAGTAATAAATCTATTCAAATTTTCTGTTTCTACTGGTTCAATTTTAGAAAGTTGTATGCTCCAGGAATTTTTTTTTTATTTCTTCTAGGTTGTCCAATTGGTTTGTGTATAATTGTTCTTTGTATTCTCTTATCATCCTTTGTATTTATGTTGTGGTGTCAGTGTAACATCTCTTTCATTTCTGATTTGTTTATTTGTGCTCTTTTTTTCCCTTTATGAGTCTGGCTGAAGTTTATCAATTTTGTTTATCTTTTCAAAGAAACAGCTGTTAATTTCATTTCTATTTTCTATTTTTTAACGTATTTTATTTGTTTATTTCCACTCGGATCTTTATAATTTCTTACACTTAGTTTTGGTTTAATTTATTGTGTTTTTTTTCTAGATCTTTTAAGTTTAAAGACTGTTTATTTCAGATATGTTTGCTTCTTTGTAGATCTAAGCCCCTATTGAACTGCTTTTGCTGCATAACATACATTTTTGGACATTGTGTTTCATTTGAATTTGTCTCAGGTAGTTTTTAATTTTCTCTTTGACTCAGTTTTTCAGTAGCATGTTGTTTAGTCTTCACATTTTTGTAGTTTTTACAATTATCTACATGAAATTGATTTATAGTTTTATACCATTCTGGTTGAAAAAGGTACTTGATATGATTTACATCTTCTTGAATTTATTGAAACTTGTTTTGTTAATATGATATATCCTGGAGTATGTTCTATATGCACTTGAAAAGAATGTGTATCTGTAGTTTTTAGATAAAATGTTCTGCATATATCTATTAAGTTCATAAGTCTAATGTTTAATGCCATTGTTTTCTTATTTATTTTTTGGTTAGAATGCTATGTTCATTAATGTAAATTGTGTATTAAAGTTCCCTACTATTATTCTTAATTATCAATTTCTCCCTTAATGTCTGTTAATATTTGCTTTATATTTTTAAGGTGCTCCTATGTTGGGTATGTTGTAAGGGAGTGGTTCAGTTTCTTTTTTTTTTTTTTTTACTAGAAAACATGTTATATTTTCTAGTACACATGTTATATTTTCTTCTCGGATTGACCTCTTTACTATTATTTATAGACCTTCTATACCTATTTTTTATGGTCTTGTTTTAAGTTTATTTTGTCAGATATGAGTGTTACTACACCAGCTATCTTTTTGTTTCTGTTTGCACAAAGTACCTTTTTCATACTTTCACTTTTAGTCTGTGAGTGTTTTTTTATATGAAGTGAATCACTTTTAGGCAGCATATACACTGAGTGGCCAGATTATTAGGATCTCAGAACACATAATAATCTGGCCATTCAGTGTATATCCTATATAATAAAAGGCTAATATGATAATTGTCCCCTCAACCAGGAGTTCGACCAGCAGGCAGGCTGGCCAACCGCCCATGTCCCCTCCCCTTGGCCAGGCTGGCTAGACCCCATCCATGTACAAATTCATGCACCAGGCCCTCTAACATCCTCTCTAATAAAATGGTAATATGCAAATTAACCATCACTCCGCTACATAAGCCACGCCCACCAGCCAAGCCAAGCCCACCAGCCAATCAGGGCGAGTATGCAAATTAACCCCAATCCAAGATGGCTAAAGCCACAGAGAGCAAGGTTTCCCAGGTAACAGAGCAAGCCAAGCTTTCCATAACCGTTGCAGGCCTAAGCCTCCAATCAAGCTACAAAGTTTCAATTATAGAAGGTAAACAAATTCAAACAAATGGCGACAGAATGGAGTTTGAGAGAGCAGGCCAGGGTTGCCAGCGGCAACAGGGGAAGCAAAGCTTTCCGCACACCCTTGCCGGGCTCACCCATTTAAGGCTACAAAGTTTCAATTGTAGAAGGAAAATAAATTCCAGATACCAGGGCCTCCCCTTGGGTTGCCAGGGGGGGTGGCTGGCCTGCAAACCACCACAGGCCCCTCGCTCAGGCCGCCCCACACCCCAAGGGAACCCCCACCCTTATCTGTGACACCCTTCAGGGCAAACCAGCTGGCCCCCACCTGTGTACCAGGCCTCTATCCTATCTAATAAAAGAGTAATATACAGATTGATCATCACTGCAACACACAATATAGCTACCCCATGTGGTCAAAGATCCTGCCCCCATGTGGACACAAGATGGCCACTACAAGATGGCCACTACAAGATGGCCAGCAGGAGAGGGCAGTTGGGAGGCACCCGGCCTACAAGGGAGGGAAGTTGAGAGGGACCAGGCTTGCAAGGGAGGGCAGTTGGAGGTGATCAACCCTGCAGGAGAGGGCAGTTAGGGGTGACCAGGCTGGCAGAGGAGGGAAGTTGGGGGCAAACAGGCTGGCAGGGGAGCAGTTAAGCATCAACCAGGCTGGCAGCAGAGTGGTTAGGGGGTGATCAGGCTGGCAGGCAGAAGCGGTTAGGGGTAATCAGGAAGGCAGGCAGGCAAGCAGTTGGGAGCCAGCAGTCCTGGTGGGATCGCGCCTAAACGGGCAGTCGGACATCCCTCCAGGAGTCCCAGATTGGAGAGGGTACAGGCTGGGCTGAGGGACAACCCCCCACCGTGCACGAATTTCATGCACCGGGCTTCTAGTGTATATATATATATATATATATATCCTCTCTAATAAAATGGTAATATACAAATTAACCATCACTCCACTACATAAGCTACGCCCACCAGCCAATCAGGGTGAGTATGCAAATTAACCCCAATCCAAGATGGCTACAGCCACAGAGAGCAAGGTTTCCCAGGTAACAGAGCAAGCCAAGCTTTCCATAGCCATTGCAGGCCTACACCTCCACTCAAGCTACAAAGTTTCAATTATAGAAGGTAAACAAATTCAAACAAATGGTGGCAGAATGGAGCTTGAGAGAGCAGGCCAGGGTTGCCGCCGGCAACAGGGGAAGCAAAGCTTTCCGCACACCCTGGCCGGGCTCACCCGCTTAAGGCTACAAAGTTTCAATTGTAGAAGGTGAATTAACTGCCACAGAAATGGCTTTCGCCCCAGAAATGGCTGCCGGCCCAGGCTACAAAGTTTCAATTGTAGAAGGAAAATAAATTCCAGATACCAGGGCCTCCCCTTGGGTTGCCAGGGGGCGTAGCTGGCCTGCCAACCACCACAGACCCCTCGCTCAGGCCGCCCCACACCCCAAGGGAACCCCCACCCTTATCTGTGACACCCTTCAGGGCAAACCAGCTGGCCCCCACCTGTGTACCAGGCCTCTATCCTATCTAATAAAAGAGTAATATACAGATTGATCATCACTGCAACACACAATATAGCTGCCCCCATGTGGTCAAAGATCCTGCCCCCATGTGGACACAAGATGGCCACCACAAGATGGCCAGTAGGAGAGGGCAGTTGGGAGGCACCCGACCTGCAAGGGAGGGCAGTTGAGAGGGACCAAGCCTGCAAGGGAGGGCAGTTGGAGGTGATCAACCCTGCAGGAGAGGGCAGTTAGGGGTGATGAGGCTGGCAGAGGAGGGAAGTTGGGGGCAAACAGGCTGGCAGGGGAGCAGTTAAGCATCAACCAGGCTGGTAGCGGAGTGGTTAGGGGGTGATCAGGCTGGCAGGCAGAAGCGGTTAGGGGCAATCAGGAAGGCAGGCAGGCAAGCAGTTGGGAGCCAGTAGTCCTGGATTGTGAGAGGGATGTCCGACTGCCCGTTTAGGCCCGATCCCACCAGGATCGGGCCTAAACGGGCAGTCGGACATCCCTCCAGGAGTCCCAGATTGGAGAGGGTACAGGCTGGGCTGAGGGACAACCCCCCGCCGTGCACGAATTTCGTGCACCAGGCTTCTAGTATATATATATATGCCACCTTCTAATCATGCAAAATGAAGTTTACTAGCCTACATTTGTGTCTAATAGAATTTGATATATGATCTTTTTGTAAAATCATGTTTGACAATCCTTCAAGTGTTTGAATTTTTTAAATATATTTTTATTGATTTCAGAGAGTAAGCGAGAGGGAGAGATAGAAACATCAATGATGTGAGAGATCATTGATCGGCTTCCTCCTGCACACACCCCCACACTGGGGATTGTGCCCACAACCCTGGCATATGCCTTCACTGGAATTGAACCTGGGACCCTTCAGTCCACAGACTGATGCTCTATCCACTGAGCAAAACCAGCTAGGGCAAGGGTTTGAATTTTAAGAAACTTTCTCTTAACCTAGAATTGGCTTTAGATCATCCCAATAGGCTCTGAAATGCCTCGAATGTTTGTTTTCTCTTTCATGAAAGAAAATTTTATACTGAAGGTGAATAGGAACTTTTGTCAAATACAGTTATAACTAATGGTTATTGGTTATAATATTATAGAATATTAGGTTTTGCAGAAAGGACAACATCCCATGTTATATGCATTATAATGAAATCCATAACCATGTCACTTTAAATTTCTTCTTTTTTAAAAATTTCTTTATTGATTAAGGTTTTACATATGTGTCCTTATTTCCTCATTATCCCCCACCCCCCATTCATGTACTTACCCCCCTGTTGTCTATGTCCATTGATTAGGCTTATATGAATGCATATAAGTCCTTTGGTTGATCTCTCCCCCTTACCCCCACCGTCCCCTACCTTCCCTGAGGTTTGACATTCTGATTGATGTTTCTCTGTCTCTGGATCTATTATTGTTCATCAGTTTATGTTGTTCATTATATTCCATAAATGAGTGAGATCATGTGATATTGTCATTTGGAGAAAGTTACTGTTTTGTTGTAATGCATTTGGAGAAATGTTACATCTTCTGAAGAGTCCATGGAAAGGACTGGCAAGGAAAATCAAAGGTCTTAAAGCAAGTTAGTGTATTTTTCCCCCTATGTGATCCCTCAGAAATTTTGCAATTCTCAGTGAATGAATCATGGCAATGCATTTATTTGCATAAATACAATAAGACCAGTTTATTGACCAAAAACTTTGACTGGAGTGTCATGTTATATGAGTCATGTCTGGACTCTGAAGATTTGAAGTCAATAAGAGTGCCATGGAGAAAGCCTGATATCTTGCTTGGTAGCCCTGAAAATGGATGGTGCTGGAGCGTCAGGCCCATACCCTGTCATTGCTGGCGGTTGGTCAGAGTGGAAGGGGAGCAACAAGGGTACCTCTGTGTCCCTGCTGAACCACCACGCACTCCAGGCCACTACGAGTAGGAGGGCTGCTGAGGTGGGCCTTGAAGCCTAGGGCATGGCACAGGTGGAACCACTGCAGATACAAATCTTGTTGAGGAATTCACATAACCCAGTAGATACTGCAGGCAGGCCTGATGGCAGCTGGATGGCTTTGTTTCTCTGCCCTGAGGGGCACATTGAGACTCAATCATGAAATTCTGGCAAAGGCAGACAGTTAGCATTCTTGTTATGTTTATGCAAATGATCAGGCCAAATTGAAACTAGACTTACTGCAATAGATAAATTGGTCTTAATTTGGCTTTTTAATAAAAATAAGGGTGATTTTAAGAAGAAAAAATATATTTCTTTTTTTTTAATTTCAGGTGAAATAATTCAATATATTTGTATATATTATGAAATGATCACCATAATAAGTCTAGTTAACATCTGTCACCATTTTAAAAAAACATATATATATATTTTTAATTTCTTTATTGATTAAGGTGTCACATATTTGTCCTCATCCCCCCATTCCCATCCAACAACCCTCCCCACGGATGCCCCCACCCCCCTGTTGTCCTTAACCATTGGTTAGGCTCATATGCATGCACACAAGTCCTTTGGTTGATCTCTTCCCGCTACCTCCACCCTCCCCTACCCTCCCTCTGAGGCTCGACAGTCCGATCGATGCCTCCTTGTTTCTGGGTCTGTTCTTGTTCATCAGTCTATGTTGTTCATCATTTCCCCCAGATGAGTGAGATCATGTGTCACTAGAAACATACCCATAAGAACCGAATGTGAGACGAGCAATAATAGTTATGCTGACAGGCAAATGAATCAGTCTGTAGTGAGTTTCTTTCTGGAACAACAGTTCTTTTGAGACCCAATTTTAATGTCCACCAGTTCCTTATGTGTACATGTCGGCACTGACTTTTCAGCTCTGGATGGTGGACAAATGGTGGTAATGCAGGTCCGACTCCCTCTGGTTTGGTCTCGCCCGGACCCAGGGGCGTGGCTTCACAAGGACTCAGGGGCGCACGGCCTCACCAGGACCTGGGACCCAGCATCACCCGGGCCCCGGGGCGCGTGGCCTCACCCGGACCCAGGATTCAGCTACACCCAGACCCAGCGGCACGTGGCCTCACCCAGGCCCCGGGGTGCGTGGCCTCTCCCGGACCCAGGGGCGCACGGCCTCACCTGGACCCGGGATCCAGCTTCACCCGGACCCAGGGGCATGCGGCCTCTCTCGGACATAGGGGCGCGGTCTCACCCAGACCCAGGATCCAGCTTCACCCGGACCCAGGGGCGCGCGGCCTTGCCTGGACCCGGGGGCGCGCGGCCTCACCCGGACCCGGGACCCAGCCTCACCCGGATCCAGGGGCGCATGGCCTCACCCGGACCCGAGATCCAGCTACACCCAGACCCAGGGGCGCGTGGCCTTGCCCGGACCCAGGGGCGCAGCCTCACCCAGACCCGGGACCCAGCCTCACCCAGATCCAGGGGCGCACGGCCTCCCCCGGACCCGGGATCCAGCTTCACCCAGACCCAGGGGCACGCGGCCTCGCCCGGACCCGGGGGCGCACAGCCTCACCCAGACCCGGGACCCAGCCTCACCTGGATCCAGGGGCGCACGGCCTCACCCGGACCCAGGGGTGTGGCCTCACCCGGACCCGGGACCCAGCCTCACCCAGACCCAGGGGCGCACGGCCTTGCCCAGACCCGGGGGCACGCGGCCTCACCCAGACCCGGGACCCAGCCTCACCCGAATCCAGGGGCACACGCACTCACCCTGACCCGGGATCCAGCTACACCCGGACCCAGGGGCGCGTGGCCTCACCCGGACCCAGGGGCGCATGGCTTCTCCCGGACCCAGGGGCGCGGCCTCACCCGGACCTGGTATCCAGCTTCACCCGGACCCAGGGGCGCGTGGCCTCACCCGGACCCTGGGGCATGTGGCCTCTCCCGGACCCAGGGGCCCACGGCCTCACCCAGACCTGGGATCCAGCTTCACCCGGACCCAGGGGCGTGTGGCCTCACCCGGACTCAGGGGTGCAGCCACACCCGGACCCGGGACCCAGCGGGGCTTCGTCTTCTTGATCCCAATTCCTGTCGGTCAATTCCCTCTCAGCAATTTCTTCGGCCATTTTCTCAAAGCTCCGGGGCAGTTGTCGCGGAACCTGCTGGCCGGTGGGCTCGGCGAAGCTCCAGTGCGCCCGGTGCGCAGCAGCGGGCTGGTCCGAGGTCGCTGCGGCGGCACTCGGGTCTGCAGCGGCAACCAGTCACCGGGCGAGCGCACCTGGATCCGGGACCCAGCGGGGTCTCGTCTTCCAGATCCCAACTCCCATCGGTCAATTCCTTCTCAGCAATTCCTCCGGCCATTGTTCTGGATGGTGTCTGCTCTGTTTTCCAGTTGTAGTTTCAAAATTGTTGTGGTAGGCAACAATCAGGCATCTGCCCTATGCCGCCATCTTGGTCCTCCAGAAGATTCTTAAGTAGCCTTATAAATGTGGTTCTGAACACTGTGTCGTCCATTAGCCTACTTTCCTTCATCCCTTCTATTCGTGACTTGCTTCGGTGTCTTCACCTTTTGGCTGCCTCCCTATAGCTCAGCTTCCCCAATCTCCCTAGGTGGTCGCTCTTGATACCCCCCTTTGTGGGCTGAGTGCAAAGTCTTGGTGTTGTTAAGCCTTGATTGCTGTTGGTACACTCAGGAAAATTATATTTCAATAGGGAATTATTATAACTGAAATGTTTTCTTTTCCCTTCCACCAGATCATTTGTTGTAATTCTTGCTGTTCTAATTGCTCAATAATACTAAGTTTAATAATACAGGTTGTCTCTGCCTGGTCATAAACCCACCTTCTTCTGTGCCCAGGCCTCTGACAGAGAGCAAGGATCTCTTGGATCTGAAAGAAACCTTCAACCCTCCTCAGCATGGAAGCAGTTAAGAGCCCACCAATGCCCACTTTCCCTGAAAGAATTCAGAGCCAAGATTTTTGAGGGGATGTGTTAGGTAGTTAGACAGACATGAGCAGAGCAAGGATGATGGGCCAACTGGAGGAGAAATGGGTAGGACCCTGAGATGAGCTTCTCACCACTCCAATTGCTTTGAAGCCGGAAATGAAGAAACCTGTGTAGACTTCCTCTCCCTTCCTCTAAGAAAGCCAACAGGTTTTAGAACAGCTAATAGGGATAGAATCAGTAAGCCCTGAATCTCCAGATGTTATTTCAGACCAGATTTCTGAACTGCCATTACAATCCCTTAGGTGATGAAGATGAAAAAGACTCGAGCTACTGAAAACCCTACTCCCTAGCTTTGAGTCTTCTATTGAATCCCCAAGGCTGAAAATCAGCTTGAGGATCAAGAGTGAGGAATGTGAAGGCAGCCTGAGCCTCCCCTCAACCTGCATTCCAATGCATATGCTTGCTAGCTCCAACACTCTTTCCAACTTGTGTCCTAGCTAGCCTTGCAGAGCCTGTTTATCTACAGGGGCCATAAAAAGCCCCCACAGGAGATTAACTGCTGCCGCCAGCTAGCCTGTGTGGTTGGTTGTAATCTCACTTTTTCCATTCCGACCCAACCCATGTGGGCTGCAAAGCCTGCGAAAAGTCTAGAAGCCTGGTCCATATTTGGGAGACAAAGAAACTAAGGGGATAAAAAGGAAAGCTTCTCCTACATTTGGTGCTTAGGCTTTGGAGACTGACTCTCCTGAGTAGTCACTGCACTAGTGCATCTGCAAATAAAGGGTTTTCCCTGAATCTTCTGAGTACCCATTTTGTGTTTTTCGGTTGCCTGGTAATTTCTGTAACAACCTGATTCAATAAAAAGACCAATTGTGTTCATTAAAGTAAAAAAAAAAAAACACCAATAACAAACAAACAACAACAACAACAAACAATTGCAAGAATCTTTACTGGAGCATTACCTGATACATTTTATATAATTTTTAGTAATAAAAAATGTCTATAAGCTATACATTTTTATATTTAGACTCTCCAGTATAGAGTTAAAATGAAAAGACAATTAAACTCTCAATGTATCTTCATCTCACCAAAGCAGTTAAATGTTATATGTTCTGGGCATTTGAAGCCTAAGCAAACAACAGTGATGGGGAAATTAGTAATTGGGTTTATATATAACTAGAGGCCTGGTGCATGAATTCGTGCATGGGTGGGGTCCCTTGGCCTGTCTGGTGATCAGGGCTGATTGGGGCCATCTTTCCCAGTCCGGATAAGGGCCGTTGGGGGCCAGCCGGCCATAGAGGGACTGCAGGAGAGTTCCAGGGCATGTCCAGCCCATCTTGCTCAGTCCCGGATAGCCAGATCCCAGCAGGAAGCTAACCTACAGGTCAGAGCATCTGTCCCCTCGTGGTCAGTGCACGTCATAGTGACTGGTCATGCGGTCAACCAAATGGTGGGACACTTAACATATTAGGCTTTTATATATATATATTTTTTGGATTCTATACCAATTTATTTGTATATATAATTGAGAGTTGATTCTTGTGAGAGTATGAGTTTTAGCCATGATTGATATAACATATCTTACCTAATAATAGACAAACATGTAAATTGACCATACCTCTGCTACACCCACAGCCAATCAGAGTGAGTATGCAAATTAACCCAACAAAGATGGTGGGTTAATTTGCATATGCAGGCGCCGAGTGGCCAGGAGGGGCAGGATACCTGCTATGAGGGAGAAGGGGGGCAGCAGAGGGAGCTACAGGAGCAGTGCTCCAGACAGAAGCGAGGACTTGCCCATTCCCGGGCGGCTGGGAGTGAAGCCAAGGGAAGGAAGGCCTATTCTTGCACAAATATCATGCAATGGGCTCTAGTATTTAGATAAGATGTAAACTTCACAATTTAAGGTGAATATTATATACTAGTATGAATATTATATATATATTACTATTATACATATCTATTTGAATGGACTCTATATCAAATAACAATTTATTAGCTGAAAAATATAAAACTACTTAAAATTATACATTCTTTAGTCATTTTTAATTAAAATATGTATATTTAATATTGTATGTATATTTAGGCACTATTTAATTATGGGGCAGAGATGTATAATATGTGTTTCAATCACCTACTTGGCTTTCTCCATACCTCTTCTGATTTTTTTCTTTGAGAATTTTGTGTTAACAAAATAAATGTTTATGTAGACAACTAATAAAAATGTGTCCCTATGGTTCATGTTCTTAAATCATTAAAAACAATGTCTCTAGGTAGTGAAGGCATAAAAAGTATTAAAACAACATAAATGTTAATGCATATGAATCAAACTGAAAATGCTATAGACATTTTTAAGATTCTATAAATTTATATAAAGAATAAGAAATTGGCCTAGATCTTGTGAAAAATTTACTACTTTTTGTGATGTTTTTAGCACCAGTGTTCATTCTAGAGTAATGAAATAAAGACTAGATTTTGAAAAGGAAAGTATTTTTTCTAAGAGTATGAATAGTTATTTGATTAACAAAGATCGTATTCAAGTACTTGGAAATGGTCACTGATAAACACAAAATAGACAATGAATGTAGTGTATGTAGTTCTATGAACATCATTAAATTCAATGTACAAAATCATTTTTCTCCTAGAATCCTTCTCCTCTTGTATTACTCATGTAAATGAAATAATGATCCTTTTTGTAACAAACTAGGGTATTTTTTATTTCTTCATTTTGTCCCATATCCAATGTTTAAATAAATGCTAGTGATTATATATCTCCATCAATTTTTCAAACCTATAGCTTCTTCTTCATTCTTACCACCTTTATCTTTGACCTAATGCAATCATTCTTTGATTTTTTTTTTACCAACACTAGTGCAATAAATTTCCTCGTTGATTTCTCTCTACAATGTGAGATTTTTTTCCCTTTAAGAATAGAACCTGTGTTTTGGTTATCTATCACTCTAAATACACTATCTCACATGTATCAAGCATCCTTTTTTAAAATAGCAGACTTATTGAGATATAATTCACATACCATAAATTTCACTTTATTAATGTTACATTTCAGTGATTTTTAGTATACTTAAAGACGTGTAATATATATAATTTCAGAGAGGAAGGCAGAGGGAGAAAGAGATAGAAACATCAATGATGAGAGAGAATCATCAATCAGCCACCTCCTGCACACCCCCTACTGGGGATCAAGCCCACAACCTGAGCATGTGCCCTGACCTGGAATCAAACTGTGCCCTCCTGGTTCATAGGTTGATGCTCAAACATTGAGCAAAACCAGCCAGGCAAGTTAATATCTTTTTAAATTTATAAAATAATAAAAGCTTCAACCAAAGCTAGAACAGTTAACTCTCGCATAAACACTGGAATTTGCAAAGCATTTTAAAAAGGTGACAAAATCAATGTGATACCACAAATCATAGTTGTGGACAAAAAGGGGCCACATGGTAACCTGACAAGCTCAGGGAAGGCCTGCATGGTGGTCTTGCAAACTCAGAGACCTAAAGTAACCAAAAGGATGGTCTGAAATTAAACTTTAACTAAATGCAGTTATGGTGGGTAGTTACATCCTAGGCCAAGGTCAAACTTTACCTTAACTGAGCCTATCTGTCTTTTTGTATCTATAATAACATACCCTTGAAATGTCTGGGTAAATTGTAACTTCCCTTTTTCTGGACTCCTTTGGGTGCAACCTAATGTACCTGGGCACCAGGACAGATACCACAAATTCCTTAATTTTTATCATGTTAATTGTTCCAGAACCCACATGTGTCTATTATTTTGCTTTTTATCTAATCCTAGGAGTTTCCCTGCTTTGCTTTCTCCAGCCTCTCTGGTCTATCACCAGTGGATTTCATGTAACCCACCCAGGTCCCTTTCTTTGATCACATTGTATAAATATAGATGTAACCCACCATTCTCCAGAGCATTATCCCAATCCATTGAGATTCTGCTTCCCAGCAATTGTCGACAGGTTGGCTCAAATAAACTCACAAAAATTCTTTACAGGTTTCAATGTTTTTATGTTAACACTAGTAGCCCATTTGCAGGAAGAATCCTGCAAGCGGCCACTGCGGCCGCGTGCGCTGCTGCGGCCACCGCCTTTGCACCTGCGTGCCGATGCCACCTGCCCTGCTCCACCCTACCCCGCCCGGGTTTTCCCTCTGGCAGGCACCTTGCTTTCTGCTTTTCCTCCCTCTTCCTTCTAAGTTGTCTTCAGTCTTCACTCCTCCCTCCCTCTGTGTATGCAAATTAACCACCATCTTTGTTGGGTAATTTGCATACTCACCCTGATTGGCTGGTGGGCATGGCTTGGGTGTAGTGAAGGTGCGGTCAATTTGCATATTACTATTTTATTACGTAGGATAGTATAGTTTTATTTTATTTTTAAATATTTATTGTTGAAAGTATTACGTATGTTCTCCTTTTCTCCCATTGACCTCTCCCAGCCTGCCCCCATCCCCACCCAAGACATTCACTACCCTAGTGTCTATGTCCATGGGTTATGCATATATGAATACAAATTAATTGGTTGATCTCTTCCTATCCACCTTCCCTCCCCTGCCTTCTCTCTGAGGTTTGACAGTCTGTTGGATGCTTCTATGTCTCTGGATCTATTTTTGTTCATCAGTTTATGTTGTCCATTATATTCCACATCTGAGTGAGGTCATGTGATACTTATATTTCTCTAACTGGCTTATTTCACAGATGAGGGGATTAAAAAAATCTGTGGTACATCTACTCAATGAAATACTATGCAGCTGTAAAAAAAAAAGAGCTCTTACCATTTGCAACAGCATGGATGGACCTAGAATAGTTTCTTTAACATCATATGTGGATCCTATAATAAAATTCAAAATCTAGAATATATATTTAATCAACATGGCTATTTTTATGGAATGACATACCTTTGCATTAAAAACAAAATTTCAATTTACCTGTGAATCTTCAGTTAGAAATTGTCTTAGGAAATGCTGACAGTGATATACGAATTAAGTAAGTATATAAATCAGTGCAGTAGATGAACTGGTTCTTAAGGAATATCAAATTCCATTATTTTACTTGCTATTTTTATTTTTAAAATAATTATTAGCTAAATAACAAGGGATAGCATCAAATAAGACGAGGATCAGTAATATCCTTAAATTTATTTTAAAAACTAGAGGCCTGGTGCATGAAATTCGTGCACGGAGGGGGGTTGTCCCTCAGCCCAGCCTGTACCCTCTCCAATCTGGGACCCCTCGAGGGATGTCCGACTAAACGGGCCTAAACGGGCAGTCGGACATCCCTCTCACAATCCAGGACTGCTGGCTCCCAACTGCTTGCCTGCTTGCCTTCCTGATTGCCCCTAACCGCTTCTGCCTGCCAGTCTGATCACCCCCTAACCACTCCGCTGCCAGCCTGTTTGCCCCCAACTTCCCTCCTCTGCCGGCCTGGTCACTCCTAACTGCCCTCTCCTGCAGGGTTGATCACCTCCAACTGCCCTCCCTTGCAGGCCTGGTCCCTCTCAACTGCCCTCCCTTGCAGGCCTGGTCCCTCTCAACTGCTCTCCCTTGCAGGCCAGGTGCCTCCCAACTGCCCTCTCCTGCTGGCCATCTGTGGTGGCCATCTTGTGTCCACATGGGGGCAGGATCTTTGACCACACGGGGGCAGCTATATTGTGTGTTGCAGTGATGATCAATCTGCATATTACTCTTTTATTAGATAGGATAGAGGCCTGGTACAGGGGTGGGGGCCAGCTGGTTTGCCCTGAAGGGCGTCCTGGATCAGGCGGAGGTTCCCTTGGGGTGTGGGGCGGCCTGAGCGAGGGGCCTGTGGTGGTTTGCAGGCTGGCCACGCCCCCTGGTAACCCAAGTGGAGGCCCTGGTATCTGGAATTTATTTTCCTTCTACAATTGAAACTTTTTAGCCTGGAGCGGAGCCAAGCCAAGCCTGGGGCTCCCTCCGAGGCGGCAGCCATTTGTGTTGGGGTTATAATTGAAACTTTGTTGCCTTAAGCGGGTGAGCCCGGCCAGGGTGTGCGGAAAGCTTTGCTTCCCCTGTTGCCGCTGGCAACCCTGGCCTGCTCTCTCAAGCTCCATTCTGCCCCCATTTGTTGTAGCTTGAGTGGAGGCTTAGGCCTGGCAAGGGCAGGCGGAAAGCTTGGCTTCCTCTGTTACCTAGGAAACCTTGCTCTCTGTGGCTGTAGCCATCTTGGTTTGGGTTAATTTGCATACTCGTTCTGATTGGATGGTGGGTGTGGCTTGTGGGCGTGGCTTGTGGGTGTGTCAGAGGTATGGTCAATTTGCATATTTGTCTATTATTAGATAGGATGAGATGTTCTTTATTTTCATCATATAGAAAAGGAAACCCTAATACTAGGCATTGCATGACCAAGTATCAAATTGAAATCATGATGCATTTTATACTCCAGGAAAACAGTGAGTTAGCTATGAGCATTTTTAAAAACTCATCTGACAGTTAACGTGCTGTGCTCTTCTGCATTAAGCCACTTGAGAGATGAAGAAAACTAAGCTTTTACTTTCTAATGAGTTAGAAAGCTATTTATTATCTGTTCATCAACATTCTCAGGAATTTAAAGGCACTGAAAATTGCTCATTTTTATCCATTCCAGTGAGCTTTCATGAAAGTTGAATTTAATAAATTCTGAAAAATAATGTATTGATATACTAGTAAAATTATACTAATAAAATTTATATAACCAATTTTTATAACCCTTTAAAGGCAGAATAATGGAATTTATTAGAAGTAGACTATTAGAATAGTTTACTTTAAATTCTAGCAGGACCATCAGTACCAGCAATGCTCATGTGAAATATATTTTTTTACTTAATTATTTGAGTGGAAGTCATAGACTTTGGCCATTCATTTTTCTAAGTGAACAATAACATTTAAACCTGGGAAGTTTGCCTTGATATTTCCTCAAGTTTTCTCCTTTTACTAACAAAAGAATATAGATAGATTTAAGCTTTAAGTTGGTGTATTTTCCATGTTGTTTAAAATTTATTGTATTAAATTGGTTCAAATATGCTAACCAGATTTATTTAAAAGTATTTGTTGAAAATCTACTCAGCTCTAGGAAATAATCTGGGAACTGGGGATACATATAGTTTGGTGAATAAATTACACAATGTCTGCCTTCATAGAGTATATATTATAGTGGAGGAGCAGGATGGATATTTTCTCTTTATTTCCAGATCCAAACTCTATTTTTTCAGCATGTTATATGCTCCAAAATGTTTATTCTATGGTCAAAGTAGCAAGCTTCTTTACTCTTTGTCTTCTGATTAATTTTTGCCAACGGGGATGTAGGTTGATATGCAGAGAATCACAACTGGAAAACAAATTCGATGAATGTATATCTCCAGTTCTCTCCCTGTCACTTCATATACAGGTAAACTGTGTCCTTCTACCAAAGATCATGAAGGTTATAACTCAAGTATACACTCTCCATGTAGATAAGTATACACTCTCCATATAGATTTCCAATACATGTTTTTGTAATCACTCTCTCCCTTTGCTCCTGCAGGCCAAGGGGTGAAATTTCTCCCCATTGTTGCTATCCATGGGAAATTGCACTATCCCTTGTTAGTAGCTCTAAACTCTGGTCACACTCTGTTACTAATCCCATTATTAAAATCTCAAAATACTTATTTTGAGTGTTCCATCTTTTTCATGTCTGAACATTTACTAATACAGGATGATGGACAATAAGGTTTATCCTACATAATAAAATGGTAATATGTAAATTACCATCACTCCGCTACGCCCACGATTGGGCCAGCAGGAGGCACAGGGGGCGGGACTCAGGGTGGCCGGGGTAGCTGATTGGGCCAGCAGGACGCTGAGCTCGCGGCGCCAGTGGCGCCGCGAGCTCAGCGTCTGTGTCATGGCTGTGCCGGAGGCTTTCGGAAGGCCTGGTGCACCGGCTCCCCCGCGATCAAAAGCCAAAGTGGGGGAGCTGTCTGTCTGTCTGCGCCGGCACAAGGCCTTTCGAAAGCCTCCGCCGCGCCGGAGGCTTTCGAGAGGCCTGGGGCACCAGCGGACAGACAGCCAGCTGGTGCACCAGGTGCATGATTAAATCATGCACTGGGCCTCTAGTATAAGTATAACTGTGGAAAA
The DNA here is from genome assembly GCF_951640355.1 of Cnephaeus nilssonii. Classification (NCBI taxonomy): domain Eukaryota; kingdom Metazoa; phylum Chordata; class Mammalia; order Chiroptera; family Vespertilionidae; genus Cnephaeus; species Cnephaeus nilssonii. The sequence goes on along the minus strand of NC_137071.1, from coordinate 57,331,852 downwards.
GAGTATGGAGATTCCTCAAAAAATTAAAAATGGAACTCCCATTTGACCCAGTAATCTCACTTCTGGGAATATATCCCAAGAAACGAGAAACACCAATCAGAAAGGACATATGCACCCCTATGTTCATAGCAGCACAATTTACAATAGCTAAGATTTGGAAACAGCCTAAGTGCCCACCAGCAGATGAGTGGATTAGAAAACTGTGGTATAGCCCAGCTTGGTGTGGCTCAGCAGTTGAGCAATGATCCAGAAACCAAGAGTGTGGAGAGCAACTACAATGTTTGGACAGGTTCAAGCCTGGGATTAATGAGAAGGCACGATCCTCTGGTGGCAAAGCCAAGTGCAAGTCCCAGCACAATTATAGCCAAAGGCTATAGTTGTAAGTTTGACCTTATGGTCCGAACCTGTGGTCCCACGTGGTTGAGTTATATGGGCTGCGGGAGGTGCAGCAAGTAAACAAAGCTTGATCAGGTGCATGTAATTGACTAGATTTGAAACCCTGGAGAAATTTGTAACCATTCCCTTACTTTGCCTCATGAAATCTGGCTATAAAATAAAGACTCGGCTTACAGGCTGGGGCACTGTCTCTCCATCAGAGAGCAGCGTCCCACCTAGACCCAGCATTTATTCTCTTGTCTGTCTTTTCTAAATCCTTCACCACCCCCTCTCAGGTTCACCCATGGCTGTGTCAGCTCTGCACAAGCATGCAATAATTTTCTTTCTCTGTCTGACTTAACTCACTTAGCATAATGCCCTCAAAGTCCATCCATGTTTTCACAAATGGCAAAATTGTGTGAGGTGATATCTTACTGTGGTTTTGATTTGCATTTCCCTGATGATTAGTGATGTTAAGAATTTTTTTTGTGTGTGTGTGTGAACCTGTTGGTGATTTGGATATTCCTTTGGAAAAATAACTATGAGTTCCTCTGTCTAAAATTTAATCAAATATTTTGTATTTCTGTTATGGATTTTTATGAGTTATTTATATATTTTGGATATTGACCCCTTTTATATATGGCTTACAAATATTTTCTTATAATCTGTAGGTTGCCTTTTCATTTTGTTGATTGTTAGAAGCTTTTTAGTTTTATTTCAGCCCACTTACAGCTTTATGTTTTGTTGCTTGTGTTTTTGTTGTTTATATCTAAAAAGTCATTGCCAAGACCAATGTCAGTAAGCTTTTCCCCATATTTTCCTCTGTAAAATTTATGGTTTCACATCTGATTATTAAGTCTTAATTCGTTTCCAGTTGATTTTTGTTATTTTTATAAGATAGGAGACTGATTTCATTGTTCTGTATGAGCTCATAAAGTTTTCCCAACACCCTGTCAAAATATTAGTTGACTCAGCAATTCCACTCTGGGAATATATCCTAAGAATTCTGAAACTCCAATTCAAAGGAATATGTATCCCTATGTTCATAGCAGTGTTTTTGACAATAACCACGATCTGGAAACAGCCTAAATGCTCATCAGTAGATGAATAGATAAAAAAAAAAAGCTGTGGTACATTAACACAATGGAATACTATGCAGCCATAATAAAGAAGGAAACCTTACCTTATGTGACAGCATGAATGGACCTGGAGATTACTATGCTAAGTGAAATAAGCCAGTCATGGAAAGACAAATGCTATACCATCTCACTTATATGTGAAATCTAATGAACAAAATAAACTGAAGAATAAAAAGGAAACAGAAGCATGGATAAATGGAACATACTGACAGCTCTCAGAGGGGAGGGAGAAGAGGGGAGGTACTAGATGAAAGGAGATGAAGGGATCAAAGATCATATATGTATAATCCATAGTCATAGATAACAGTGTGGTAAAGGCCAGAGGAAAGGCAGGCAGGGGCTGGGTGGAGGTGGGCAAAGGGGGTCAGAGATAATGGGGACATCTGTTATAGTGTTAACAATAAAAATAAATTTAAAAATAAAACGTTTAGCTCAGCTGAAAAAATTATTAGTTGACTCTATATGCAGTTTATGAGCTCTATACTCTGTTCTAATATTGGACTATGTGTTTACTTTTATGTCAGTAGCATAATGATTTAATTACTATCACTTTATAGTGTAGTTTAAATTCAAGAAATCTGATCCCTCTATCTTCTTGTTTTTTCTTCTTAAGATGTCTTTGGCTATTCAGAGTCTTTTGTGGTTTCATACAGATTTTAGGACTGCTTTTTTCCATTTCTGTGAAAAAAGCAATTAGAATTTTAATAGGGATTTGATTGAATCTATATATGGCAATGTGGAATATGAACTTTTTAACAATATTAAGTCTTACCATACACGAACATGAGATATCTTTCCATTTATTTGTGTTTTCTTCTATTCTTTTCAAAAGGTTTTGTAGTTTTCATTGGTCAGAGCTTTCAATTCCATGGTTAAATTTACTTTAATTGGTTTTGAAGCTATTGTAAATAGGGATTGTTTTTCTTTATTTTTTTCTGGTTATTTCCTTCTTAGTGTATAGAAATGCAATTAATTTCTCTGTATTGATTTTGTATACTGCTTTAGTGAATTCATTGATTAGTTGCAACAGTCCCATTGGTTAACTCTAGGATTACTTTTATATAAGAACTAGAGGCCTTGTGCACGAAATTCGTGCACGGAGGGGGCGTGTCCCTCAGCCCAGCCTGTACCCTCTCCAATCTTAGACCCCTGGAGGGATGTCCGACTGCCAGTGGGATCAGGCCTAAACAGGAAGTCAGACATCCCTCTCACAATCCAGGACTGCTGGCTCCCAACTGCTCGCCTGCCTGCCTTCCCGATTGCCCCTAACCGCTTCTGCCTGACAGCCTGATCACCCCCTAACCACTCCGCTGCCAGCCTGATTGATGCCTAACTGCTCCCCTGCCAGCCTGTTTGCCCCAAACTTCCCTCCTCTGCCAACCTGGTCACCCCTAACTGCCCTCCCCTTCAGGGTTGATCACCTCCAACTGCCCTCCCTTGCAGGCCTGGTCCCTCTCAACTGCCCTCCCTTGCAGGCCTGGTGCCTCCCAACTGCCCTCCCCTGCTGGACATCTTGTGGTGGTCATCTTGTGTCCACATGGGGGCAGGATCTTTGACCACATGGGGGCAGCCATATTGTGTGTTGGAGTGGTGGTCAATCTGTATATTACTCTTTTATTAGATAGGATAGAGGCCTGGTGCAAGGGTGGGGGCCAGCTGGTTTGCCCTGAAGGGTGTTCCAGATCAGGATGGGGGTTCCCTTGGGGCATGGGGTGGCCTGAGCAAGGGGCCTGTGGTGGTTTGCAGGCCAGCCACGCCCCCTGGCGACCCAAGTGGAGGCCCTGGTATCTGGAATTTATTTACCTTCTACAATTGAAACTGTGTAGCCTGGAGCGGAGCCAAGCCTCCTGCTCACTCCGGTGGCCGGCAGCCATTTCTGTTGGGGTTAATTCACCTTGTATAATTGAAACTTTGTAGCCTGGAGTGGAGGCTTTGGCCAGCCAAGGCAGGTGGAAAGCTTGGCTTCCTCCGTTGCCGGGGGCAGCCCTGGCCTGCTCTCTCCAGCTCCGTGGCTGACACCATTTCTGTTTGGATTTGTTTACCTTCTATAATTGAAACTTTGTAGCTTGAGTGGAGGCTTAGGCCTGCAAGGCCAGGCAAAAAGCTTGGCTTCCTCCATTGCCTGGGAAACCTTGCTCTCTGTGGCTGTAACCATCTTGGTTGGGTTTATTTGTATATCTGCTCCTGATGGGCTAGTGGGTGTGGCTTGTGGGCGTGGTTTGTGGGTGTCGCGGAGTTAGGGTCAATTTGCATATTACTCTTTTATTAGGTAGGATATACCATCTGCAAAAAATGACAAATTTACCCCTTCCTTTCTAATTTGATGACTTTTATTTTCTATCTTGACTGAGAACTCTATGTAGGACTTACCATCCTATATAATAAAGAGGTAATATGCAAATTGACCATCACCCCCTCCGACAAGATGGCCATCCCCATGTGGTCACAAGATGGCAACCACAAGATGGCCAGTAGGGGAGGCCAGTTAGGGGAAACCAGGACAGCAGGGGAGGGTAGTTGGGGGTGACTGGGCCTGCAGGGGAGGGCAGTTGGGGCAACCGGGCTGGCAGGGGAGGGCAGTTGTGGGCGACTGGGCCAACAGGGGAGGGCAGTTGAGGGCAATCAGGCTGGCAGGGGAGCAGTTAGGCGTCGATCAGGCTGGCATGGAGTGGTTAGGGGGTGATCAGGCTGGCAGGCAGAAGCAATTAAGGGCAATCAGGCAGGCAGGCGAGCAGTTGGGAACCAGCAGTCCTGGATTGTGAACGGGGTTCTAGATTGGAGAGGGTGCAGGCTGGGCTGAGGGACACACCCCCCCATGCACAAATTTAATGCACTGGGCCTCCAGTCTTTAATAAGAGTGTTGAGAGTGAGCACCCTTGTCTTGTTCCTGATCTTAAAGGAAAAGCTTTCAACCTTTCACTGTTCAGTTTGATGTTACCTCTGGTTTTGTTGTATATTGTCTTTGTTATATTTAGGTATGTTTTCTATGCCTAATTTGTTGAAGGTTATTATCATTACAGGACGTACAGTTTTATAAAAAGCTTTTTTCTGCATCAATTGAGCTGATTAAATTTCTTTTTTCCTTTCTTCTGTTAAGGTGATGTACCACATCATTGATTTTTTTTATGTTGAACTACGTTTGAATCTCATGGATAAACTATTTTGATGATTGTGTATGATCCTTTTAATGTGTTGTTGAATTCAGTTTGCTAATATTTTGTAGATAATTTTTACATCTATATTAATAAAAAATGCTGGCATATATTTTTTTGTAGTGCCCTTATCTGGTTTTGGTATCTGGGTAATTCTGCCCTTGTAAAATGAGTCTGGGAGTATTTTCTTTCATTTTTTGAAATAATTGAGAAGAATTGTTGTTAATTATTTACATATTTAGTAGAATTAACCAGTAAAATAATTTGGTATTGGGTTGTTCTGTGTTGGGAAATTTTGATTATTGATTAAAATTCCTTACTAGTTATAAGTATATTCATATTTTTTATATATCATAATTTAGTCTCAGAAGGTTGTATCTTTTAAATATTTTTTATTGTTTAAAGTATTGCATATATTAGTATATATATATATCTCCTTTTTTTGCCATTGACCTTCCCCCAGCCTCCCCTACCCCCTGTCCCATGCCCTCATCCCACCCACCCCCAGTGTCTTGTGTCCATTGGTGTGCTTATATGCATGCATACAAGTCCTTTGGTTGATCTATTTCCCTCCCTCCCCAACACTCCCCAGCCTTCCCACTGTAATTTGACAGTCTGTTCAGTGCTTTACTGCCTCTGTATTTATCTTTTTATTCATCAGGTTATAATGTTCTTTATTTTCCATAAATGAGTGAGATCATGTGGTATTTTCTTTCATTGCCTGGCTTATTTCACTTAACATAATGCTCTCCAGGTCCATCCATGCTGTTGAAGTGGTAAGAGTTCCTTCGTTTTTATAACACCGTAGTATTCCATTGTGTAGATGTACCATAGTTTTCTAGTCCACTCATCTGCTGATGGGCATTTAGGCTGTTTCCAAATATTAGCTATGGTGAATTGCGTGCTATGAACATAGGGGTGCATATATCCTTTCTGATTGGTGTTTCTAGTTTCTTGGGATATATTCCTAGAAGTGGGATAACTGTGTCAAATGGGAGTTCCATTTTTAGTTTTTTAAGGAAACTCCATACTGTTATCCACAGTGGCTGCACAAGTCTGCATTTCCATCAGCAGTGCACAAGGGTTCCTTTTTCTCCGCATCCTCGCCAGCACTTGTCATTTGTTGATTTGTTGATGGTTGCCATTCTGACAGGTGTGAGATGGTACCGCATTGTCATTTTGATTTGCATCTCTCAGATAATTAGTGACTTTGAGCATGTTTTCATGTGTCTCTAGGCCTTCCTTCGTTTTTCTTTTGATAAGGTTCTTTAGGTCTGTTGCCCATTTTTTTACTGGATAATATATCTTGGTTTTATTAAATTGTATAAGTTCCCTGTAGATGTTGTAGATTAAACCTTAATCAGTGATAACATTTGCAAATATGTTCTCCCATTCAGTGGGTTTTCTTGTTGTTTTGTTGATGGTTTCTTTTGCTGTGCAAAAACTTTTTATTTTGAGGTAGTCACATTTGTTTATTTTCTCTTTTTTAAAAAAATAATTTTTATTTTTTATTATGGTATCACATAATTGTCCTCATCCCCCATTCCCACCCCAAACCCCTCCCCATGTATGCCCTCACCCCCCTGTTGTCCGTGACCCCTGGTTAGGCTTATATGTACGCATACAAGTCCTTTGGTTGATCTCTCCCCCTCCCTCCAGTACCTTCCCGCTGAGGTTTAAGAGTCTGATCGATGCTTCCCTGTCTCCGGGTCTGTTTTTGTTCATCCGTTTTTGTTGCTCATTATTTCCCCTAGATGCTTGAGATCATGTGATACAAAAATACACTTGTAAGAACCGAAAATAAGACGAGCCATAATGGTTATGCTGAGAGGAAAATGAATCAGTCTGTAGTGAGTTTCCCTCTGGGCTAACGGTTCCCTTGAGTCCTTATTTCAGTGTCAAACAGTTCATTATGTGTAGATGTCAGCATTGATATTTCAGTTCTGGATGGTGGACAAATGGTGGTGATGCAGGTCTGACCATCTCTGGTTTGCTCCTGGGCATCCTTCAGTGACGCACAGCTGCTGTCTGCTAGTATGGCAAGGCGTTGTCTGCGTCTTCCATCTCTGGATTGTTTCTCTTCTGTCTTCATGGCTGGGGCAGTCCTGTCAATTCCTCTCTATTGCAGGAATCCACATGGTCTTGGAGTTATTTTCTGAAAATACACAAACATATTCTCGACCAAAAGTTAGTAAAGGAATATTTTCCAAGACCTTGACTTGGGATCCTTTTTCATTTTTTGCCCAAATGATTTTCCTCTGGCTTGTTTTGACACCATGTGTGTTTTTCATGGGTGTCTTGCTGTTAGCATTACAACTGAAACTTAATTTTCTAAAGTACAAATTTTCTAGATGTAATTTACTTACAGGATATTTTTCCTTACATGATATTTTTCTACGATCACCCCCCTTTTTATTTAAATATTAGGAGGCTTTTAAAAATTTATAATGTAGTCTTGATAGCTTTTATATTTTAACTAGAGGCCCGGGGCACGAAATTCGTGCACGGAGGGGGGTTGTCCCTCAGCCCAGCCTGTACCCTCTCCAATATGGGACCCCTCAAGGGATGTCCGACTGCCCGTTTAGGCCCGATGGGATCGGGCCTAAACGGGCAGTCGGACATCCCTCTCACAATCCAGGACTGCTGGCTCCCAACTGCTTGCCTGCCTGCCTTCCTGATTGCCCCTAACCACTCTGCTGCCAGCCTGTTTGCCCCCAACTTCCCTCCTCTGCCGGCCTGGTCACCCCTAACTGCCCTCTCCTGCAGGGTTGATCACCTCCAACTGCCCTCCCTTGCAGGCCTAGTCCTTCTCAACTGCCCTCCCTTGCAGGCTGGGTGCCTCCCAACTGCCCTCTCCTGCTGGCCATCTTGTGGTGGCCATCTTGTGTCCACATGGGGGCAGGATCTTTGACCACATGGGGGCAGCTATATTGTGTGTTGCAGTGATGATCAATCTGTATATTACTCTTTCATTAGATAGGATACCTCCAAAGCACAATGAGTAAGAATCTGAAGGTTTATGTGGCTTCTATTTGGTTTCTAGGACAAAGTTCTTTCCTTTACCCACCACTCACTTCTCTCCTTTTACTCTTGAATGTTAATTTCAACATAATTTTTGTGACACCTCTTGAAAAGGATCCCACCAAGTTTTTGATAGTCCACATGATAAAACTTACAGAATAATACAGCATGAGACTTTCATTCTCTCACTAACTTCTTCATATAACTGTAATTCCTCAGCCTCTAAAGAATGAAAAAGGAAAATAAAAGTGCCTTCTCTCATTCCAAGGCCTTTCTCAGTCAGGCAACCACAAAAAGAAAGAATGAGCCTACAATTCATGTCATGAAATCTCTATCAGGCATAATTCAAATCAAATCCCATCATGCAAAGTCTGGGATACTTAAAATGTATAAGAGAACAGTGGTGACCCGGGGGAGAACTTATGAAACCTTGTCTCCTGCTTTTGCTGACTATTCTTTTCCTTGTGCTAGACTCCAAGTCCCTATCGGGGACTTGGTCAGGCGGCTGTGGGTGCTAACCCACGCCACCTGGATCCGTGATCCGGTACCTGGGCAGGCCTCTGCGGGTGCTAACCCATGACGCCTGCCATGGTCTGTGATCCATGATCGTGGACCTGGGCAGCCTGCTGCAGGCTTTAACCCACGCTGCCTGCCCTGCTCTGAGATCGGTGATCACGGACCTGGGCAGCCGGCTGTGGGCTTTAACCCACGCTGCCTGACCTGGTCCATGATCCCTGATAGGGGCTTTTAAGTCAGCTGCCACTGGCAATGGCTGACTCGAAGCCCTTATCCAGGACCTGGTCAGGCGGCTGTGGGCGCTAACCCAAGCTGCCTGCCCTCGTCCGAGATCGGTGATGGCGGACCTGGGCAGGCAGCTACGGGCGCTAACCCTCGCCGCCTTCCCTGGTCCGTGATCCCTCATCATGGACCTGGGCAGGCGGCTGCAGGCCTTAACCCACGCTGCCTGCCCAGCTCTGAGATCAGTGATGGACCTGGGCAGGCAGCTGTCCTGGTCCGTGATCTGTGATCGTGGACCTGGGCAGCCGGCTGCCGGCCTTAACCCACGCCGCCTGCCCTGGTCCGGGATCGGTGATGGCGGACCTGGGCAGGCGGCAGCGGGCGTGAACCCACGCCGCCTGCCCAGGTCCGCGATCGGGGATGGCGGACCTGGGCAGGCGGCAGCGGGCGTGAACCCACGCCGCCTGCCCAGGTCCGCGATCGGGGATGGCGGACCTGGGCAGGCGGCAGCGGGCGTGAACCCACGCCTCCTGCCCAGGTCCGCGATCGGGGATGGCGGACCTGGGCAGGCGGCTGCCGGCCTTAACCCACGCCGCCTGCCCAGGTCCGCGATCGGGGATGGCGGACCTGGGCAGGCGGCTGCCGGCGTGAACCCACGCTGCCTGCCCAGGTCCGCGATCGGGGATGGCGGACCTGGGCAGGCGGCTGCCGGCGTGAACCCACGCCGCCTGCCCAGGTCCGCGATCGGGGATGGCGGACCTGGGCAGGCGGCTGCCGGCCTTAACCCACGCGCCTGCCCAGGTCCGCGATCGGGGATGGCGGACCTGGGCAGGCGGCAGCGGGCGTGAACCCACGCCGCCTGCCCAGGTCCGCGATCAGTGATGGCGGACCTGGGCAGGCGGCAGCGGGCGTGAACCCACGCCGCCTGCCCAGGTCCGCGATCGGGGATGGCGGACCTGGGCAGCCGCCTGCCGGCCTTAACCCACGCCGCCTGCCCAGGTCCGTGATTGGTGATGGCGGACCTGGGCAGGCGGCTGCCGGCCTTAACCCACGCCGCCTGCCCTGGTCCACCATCATGGCTTGGATCTCACTGACATGGGTGCTGCCCTTTCCCCCGCCATCTTTGCTGGTTTAACGTGTATATTTGCTCCTGGTTGGCCGGTGGGCGTGGCCGGTGGGCGTGGCCGGTGGGCGTGGCTTATGGGTGTAGCGAAGGTGCGGTCAATTTGCATATTACTGTTTTATTAGATAGGATTTTTTGTGCTAAAATATGACTGCTTTAGGTTCATTACATGTTATGCAATTTTACCATGAGATGAACTGTCAATAAAGATTTTTTTAATACTTTAGGAACAGCTTTTTGTACATTACATTCAATTTTTCTAGAATATTTGCTTATTTCAATTAGCCAATTTAAATTACTCTGAAAACTTGACTACTATTCTACTGTCAAACTCAACACTCTACCAACAATCTTATTTTACCCTGTGTATATTAGTGGAAAGGATTGTTTGCCTTCTTGAGTAGGCCCTGAGCACTCCTGGTACAAGGTTGGATTTGGATATCAAAAACCTGCTTCCCCTCACTTTGGGTACAAGGCATCTCCAACAAGTCTTGTTGCAGTGAGTGGACAGCTGCTGCTGGTCAAGTCTCTGTCTGTTACCTGGGTCCCTATTTGAGCTGTGCATGAGAAGCGAAGCAGCCTTGGGGGCAGGAGACCTCCCTCAGAAGGGGTGAAGGTTCAGGTCCCTGCAAAGTTGCGGGGGGGGGGGGTAAGGGTTTGTGCCCCACCTCTGTTGACCCCCGAGTTTTCTCCTGAAGGCCCATCTGCGACTGTGCCTGTCTTAGGTTATTTCTTCCCTGAGGAACCTTACCCATCTCTGATTAACCAGCCATCCTCCGGAGCCAAGCAGGGTGATGTGAGGTTCAGTTCTGTCTTCTTGGTAGTCTATGCCCCTTGGCCTCCATGCCCAGGACCTGCCTTGGGATCCTCTTGTGTGCTGGCGAGGCCCCGGCGCTGATCAAATATCTTGGGGAACCCAGGTTTCTTCTCCAGGAATGGCCCAGCTCACCTCACTGGGCGAGTGATATATCCATGGTACCAGCCACCATGATGCTTTAACCTCAGTATGAACTGAAAACTCAGGCAACAGCTGTGGGCAACTGGAACATGAGAAGAGGATCCCTCTTGGACAAAAGGGCATCTCTTGGATAATTAGTGACTTTGAGCATGTTTTCATGTGTCTCTTGGCCTTCCATCTGTCTTCTTTTGAAAAGATTCTATTTAGGTCCGTTGCCCATTTTTTATTGGATCATTTATCTTCCTTTTATTAAGTTGCATAACCTACCTGTAGATGTTGGAGATTAAACCTTTATCAGTGATAGCATTTGCAAATATGTTCTCCTATGCAGTGGGCTTTCTTGTTGTTTTGTTGATGGTTTCTTTTGCTGTGAAAAAACTTTTGATTTTGATGTAATCCCATTTGTTTATTTTCTCTTTAGTTTACATTGCCCTAGGAGCAGAATTGGTGAAGAGATTATTTCAGCATATGTCTTAGATTTCTCTGCCTGTGGATTCCTCTAGTATTTTTATTGTTTCCCATCTTATGTTTAAGTCCTGTATCGATTTTGAGTTTATTTTTTTTATGCCGTAAGTTGGTGGTCTAGTTTCATTTTTTTGCATTTATCTGTCCAATTTTCCCAACACCATTTATTGAAGAGGCTGTCTTGACTCCATTGTATGTTCATGTCTCCTTTGTCAAATATTAATTGAGCATAGTGGTTTGGGTCGATATCTGGATTCTCTATTCTATTCCATTGGTCTATATGTCTGTTCTTATGCCAGTAGCAGGCTGTTTTGAGAACAGTGGCTTTGTAATATAGCTTGAAATCTGGTAATGAGATTCCACCTACTTTTTTCTTCTTTTGCAAGATTACTGTGGCTATTCAGAGTCTTTTTTTATTCCAGATGAATTTTTGGAGAGTTCTTTCTAGGTCCGTGAAATATGCTGTTGGTATTTTAATGGGGAGTGCATTGAATCTATGGATTGCTTTGGGTAGTATGGATATTTTAATGATCTTGATTCTACCAATCCATGAGCATGGTATGTTCTTCCATCTGTTTACATCTTCCTCTATCTCTTTTTTCAGTGTCGTGCAGTTTTCCATGTATAGGTCTTTTACCTACTTAGTTAAGTTTATTCCTAGGTATCTTAATTTTTTTTTGGTGCAATGGTAAATGGGATTACTTTTTTAGTCTCTATTTCTGTAAGTTCACTATTGGTGTATAGAAATGCCATAGATTTCTTGGCGTTAATTTTGTATTTTGCTACATTGCCGAATTCATTTATTACGTCTATTAGTTTTTTTTATGGAGTCTTTCAGATTTTTTATGTACAATATCATGTCATCTGCGAATAAGGACAGCTTTACTTCTTTTCCAATTTGGATGCTTTTTATTTCTTCTTCTTGTCTAATTGCAATGGCTAATACTTCCAGTACTATTTCAAACAGGAGTGGTGAGAGTGGGCATCCCTGTCTTGTTCCTGTTCTTAGGGGAAATGGTTTTAGTATTTGCCCATTGAGTATGATGTTAGCTGTGGGTTTGTCATATATGGCTTTTATTAGGTTGAGGTATGATCCTTCTATTCCCACCTTGCTGAGAGTTTTTATCAAGAAAGGGTGTTGGATTTTGTCAAACGTTTTTTCTGCATCAATTGATATGACTATGTGATTTTTTATCTCTCAATTTCTTTATGTGATGTATCATGTTTATTGATTTGTTTATATTGTACCATCCTTGCATTCCTAGGATAAATCCTGCTTGGTCATGGTGTATGATCTTTCTGATGTACTGCTGGATCCGATTTACTAGAATTTTGTTGAGGATTTTGGCATCTATGTTCATGAGGGATATTGGCCTGTAATTCTCTTTCATTGTGTTGTCTTTATCTGGCTTTGGTATTCAGGTGATGCTGGCTTCATAGAAGGAGCCTGGAAGTGTTCCTTCCTCTTGAATTTTTTTGAATAGTCTGAGGAAGATAGGTTTTAGTTCTTCCTCGACTGTTTAGTAAAACTCCCCTGTGAAACTGTCTGATTCCGGGCTTTTGTTTGCTGGAAGCTTTTTGATGACTGCTTCAATTTCTACCATAGTTATTGGCTTATTGAGATGTTTAGATTCTTCCTTATTGAGTTTTCGAAGGTTATATTTTTCTGGAATATGTCCATTTCCTCCAGGTTATCCAGTTTGTTGGAATAGAGTTGTTCATAGAATTTTTTTAACAATCCTTTGTATTTCCGTGGGGTCTGTTGTTATTTCGTCTCTTTCATTTCTGATTTTGTTTATTTGGGTCCTCTCTCTTTGCTTCTTGGTGAGCCTGGCTAGAGGTTCATCAATCTTGTTTATCCTTTCAAAGAACCAGCTCTTGGTTTTGTTGATCTTTTTTATTTTGTTTTTTTGTCTCAATGTCGTTTATCTCCACTCTGATCTTTATTATTTCCTTCCCTCTGCTTACACTGGGCTTTTCTTGTTGCTCTCTTTCTAACTCTTTGAGTTGTAGGGTTAGGTATTTGATTTCCATTGTCTCTTGTTTTTTGCTGTAGCCTTGTAGAGCTATGAACTTCCCTCTCAAGACTGTTTTCGCTGTGTCCCATAGATTTTGGATTGTTGCATTTTCATTGTCATTGTTGCCTTGATGTTCTTTATATCTTCTTTAATCTCTCTGGTAACCCAGTCATTGTTTAATAGCATGCTGGGTAGTCTCCATGTATTTGATTTTTTTGGATTGTTTTTATTGTAGTTGATTTTCAGTTTTATGCCACTGTGATCTGAGAAGATGCTTGATATGATTTCTATCTTCTTGAATTTGATGAGACTTTGCCTATGACCCAATATATGGTCTGTCTTTAAAAATGACCCATGTGTACTTGAGAAGAATGTATATTCTGTGGCTTTGCGGTGAAATATTCTGCTGATGTCAATTAATTCCATCTGGTCTAGTGAGTCATTTAGGATTGATGTTTCTTTGCTGATTTTTTTTAGACGACTTGTCCAATGGTGATAGTGTTATATTAAAGTCCCCTACTATGATTGTATTGCTGTCAATCTCTCCCTTGATATCCTCCAGGAGTTTTTTTATGTATTTGGGTGCTCCTGTATTGGGTGCATATATGTTTACCAGAGTTATTTCTTCTTGTTGGATTGCTCCCTTTAGTATTATGAAGTGGCTTTCCTTATCTCTTGTTATGTCCTTCACTTTGAGATCTTATTTGTCAGCTATATGTATTACTACCCCAGCTTTTTTTTTTTCATTTCCATTGACGTGAAAAACCTTTTCCATCCCTTCACCATCAGTCTGTGTGTGTCTTTTTTTCTGAGGTGGGTTTCTTGTAGACAGCAGATATATGGGTCATGTATTCTTATCCAATCCGTTACCCTATGTCTTTTGATTGGGGCATTTAATCCATTTACATTTAAAGTTATTATTGATACATACTTATTTGTTGCCATTTTTATTGTTTACCCCTCTTTTCCTTCTTCCCTTCCCATTTCTTCTTTTTACACCAGACCTTTTAGCATTTCTTGCAATGCTGGTTTAGTGGTAATAAATTCCCTTAGTCCTTTTTTGTCTGTGAAGCTCCTGATTTCACCTTCAATTTTGATTGATAGCCTTGCTGGGTGCAGTGTTCTTGGATTCAGACCCTTCCTTTGCATGACTTTGTATATTTCATTCCATTCCCTTCTGGCCTGATGAGTTTCTGTTGAGTAATCAGTCCCTAGTCTGATGGGCGTTTCTTTGTAGGTAACTTTCTGTCTCTCTCTGCCCACTTTTAAGATTCTTACTTTGTCGTTGGCGTTTGCCAATTTAATTATAACATGCCTTGGAGTTTGTCTTTTGGGGTTCATTTTGCTTGGGACTCTGTGAGCTTCTTGGATTTGTGTGGGTTTTTTCTTCCCTATGTCAGGGAAGTTTTCTGTCATTATTTCTTTAAACAGGGTTTCTATTCCTTGCTCAGTTTCCTCTCCTTCTGGGGGCCACATTATATGGATGTTGGTTTGTTTCATGTTGTCCCAAAGTTCCCTTAGGCTCTCCTCCTGATTTTTAATTTTTTTTCTAGAAGCTGCTCTACTTAGGTATTTTTTCCTACCTTGTCTTCTAGCTCACTGATGCGGTCTTCTGCTTCTTCTATTCTACTCTTGATGCTTTCCATTGAGTTCTTTACAGCAGCGATGTCATTTTTCATTTCTTCTTGGTTCTTCTTCATTTCCTCTTGTTTCTTACACATATTGTCTAATTTGTCTTCCATTCTTTTCAGCCACCTCATGACCATTTCTCTGAATTCTTTCTCTGATAGGTTTCTTGCTTCTATTTCGTTTACTTCCATTTCTGGTGATGCCTGCTTTTCTTTCATATGTGGACTGTTTCTTTGTCTCCCAATGGTCTCCCTTCTCCAGGTGTCTGGTTATGTAGTTCTCTCTCTCCTGCGTTGATTTAAAGGCACAAAATACAACATAACCAGGTACAATGCACAAGGCACTGAACACAAATGCATTGATGATATTAATAACCCCAAATATAAGTTATCACCAGAGAAAGGCAAATTAGAGGATAGGAGAGAAAGAAGAGAAATAAAGTAAGGAGTGCAAAAATGAAATTGGGAAAAGAAAAAAAATGTAAGAGAGTACAGAAAGAGAATAATAAGGAAGATGGGAACAAAGTATAGATATGGGGATAAAAATCCAATAGAACAACAACTAATCCCAACAAATGCCAACAACAAATACCTGGAGATGAATACAAACTACACACAACAACTACTATCAAGGGAGGCAAGGGAAAACTGAAGCAAAAAACAAAGAAAAAAAAAGAATAAGCAAAACAATCTCACATAAAAGCATAAAAAATCGATAAAATCAACAATCAAGCAAACAACAACAAAAGAATAGAGAGAGAAACAATTTTTTGGATAGTGAAGACAGAGAAGAGAGAGGTGTGTATGGACTTTGAACAGGGGATTGGAAATTAGATATATAAGCAGGGTGAAATTTTAACAGGGGGTTAAAAGAAAGAATAGGGAAAATCTAAAGAAGGAAAAAGGGTAAGAGAAACAGGACAACAAAAGGGGAAAAGTTAGGAAAAGAGTGATGGCATAAAGTAAACTTGAGATAGAGTAAAATGATACTAAAGGAAAGATGAAAATAGAATGTAGAACACTAATCCCAAAGTAAAATAAAGAGAAAATAAAATGACACTTTATAAAAAAGGTAAAATAGTAGTAGTAATAATACTGATTGAAAATAAAAATGTAATAATTAAAAAGGTAAAATCAAGTGAGGAAAAAAGAAAAAAATTAGTTTCTTAAGTAAAATATGAAAAAAAATAAAAAAATAAAAATGTGCAGTAGTGAAGGTCATTCACTTCCTCTACTGTTCTGTTTGGCACACCTGTTTCTTAGTCAGGACAGTATTGCAGTTCCCTGTATTCCACTTCTCCTCAGTGTTGTAAGCCAGTCCTGATTTTTAAGCAGGCAGTTAGTATTAATTTATTGTATTCCTTTATTTGTGCTTACACCAGAGTAAATTTGTGATTCAACCCCTGGGTGGCAATGTTTCTGAATTGACCTCCGGGTCTATAGGTCCTCTCTCAGTCTTTTTTCCCCCTTGGGTCTAAGCAGCCGGCACACTTTTAAAAATTTTAGGCTGTCCTTTTGCACCCAGAACAAAATGGGTTGCTTTTTAGAGTTCCCTACTGTTAATAGCTCTGAGGACCCCCTTCCACATTCAAGGATCACGCCAGCCCCAACAGCCACATATTTTTCTAGGTGCAGACTTCCCCTAGTCCTCCAGCTCCCACAGTGCACGTGTTTCTCTCTCCTGCCGGGACCAGAGACCTCACCTTATCCCATGCGAAATCTGACCTTTTCGTGCTGGAGTGTAGAGCTCCTCTGAATCTGCGTGTTTGCACCAATTGGGGTCCGGTGTTCTGGGGTTCTCAGCTGTTCGGTGGGTGCCGTATTTGTAGATTTTCAGGCTTCTGATAACATCCACTTTCCCCTTCAAGATTGCACGGTCTCTGCATCTGAGCTGGTCGCTCCAGGAGGGAGCCCAGCAGCAGTGGGGGCTGCCGGGTCAGGGGAGCCCCATCCAGCAGTCCCCCTCCGTCTCCTGGAGTATAGCTGTCCCTCAACTCACCAATAAACACTCCCCATGTGCCCCTCAGCTGTTCTTTCTATCTGCTCCGGGACAAGCCTTGGGACACGTCTGTCTATTCCGCCGCCATTTTTTCAATCCCAGAAGTCTGTATGTTTTAAGATTTTGCTTCTTGTAGTTTATCCAATTTTCTGGCATTTTTACCTTTCTTTATGTAGATTTTATTTTATTTTTATAATTATTTTTTTAATTATAGATTACATTAAACATTATTTCATAATAATTTCATGTGTATAGCTTATTAGTTGGACAATCATGCACTTTACATGATGCTCCCCCTGGCAATTTGTTGGCATTTAATTGTTTATAGTTCTTTCTCAAGTTTCTATGTATTTTTGAATTATCAATTGTAATGTCGCTTCTTTCATATTTTATTTTATTTATTTTAGTATCTCTTTTTGTTAGTGTAGAATCTAATTGATTTGTAAATGTGTATTGTTCCAAAACACAAAGTCTTAGTTTTGTTGATCTTTCCTGTTGTTTTTCAGATTTTTATTGTATTATTCCCATTCTATTTTTTAAAAAATATTTTTATTGATGAGAAAGAGAAAGGGGGGGAAAGGGAGAAGAATAGAAACATCCACCAGAAAGAAACATCATCAATCAGCTGCCTCCTGCATGCTCCCTACTGGGGATCGAGCCCGCAACCTAGGAATCATGACGTTTTGGTTCCTAGGTTGACATTCAACCACTGAGTAACACTGGCAGGGCTGCATTCATTTTTATTTCCTTTCTTCTGCTCACGTTGTGCTTAGTTGATTCTTCTTTATCAGTTCTTGAAATGTAGTTAGGTTGTTCCTTTGAGGTATTTTTACCCTAATATATGCGTTTGTCACCATAAACATATCTCTAAGAACTGCTTTGGCAGCAACCCCATTGATTTGGATGCATTGTGTTTTCATTTTCATTTGTTTTGTGATTTTTTTAATTTTATTTTTTAGTTCTTCTTTGACTCATTGGTCGTTCAAGAATGTGTTTTTTACTTTTCACACTTGTCAATTTTCCAACTTTTCTCTTGTTTATTTCTAGTTTCATATAATTGTGGTCAGAAAAGATATCTGATGAAATTTTAATCTTCTAAATTTTCCAGTACTTGTTTTGTAGCTTATCATATGATCTGTCCTGAAGAATCTTCCATGTGTACTTGAGAAGAATATATATTGGATGGAATGTTCTATATATGTCAGTTAGGTTCATTTGACTTATAGTATGGTCAAGTAAACATTTCCTTATTGTTCTTCTGTCTTCTAGATGATCTACCCATTGTTGCCAATATGTCCCCTACAATTATTGAATTGTTTTCTAATCATCAATATTAATGGATCTCATAAACTTGTTTGAGTGAAAGTATATAAGAGAAAAAGTATGTATTTTTCCATTCATACATCCATAGAAAGTAAATAAGCAAACTCAAAGATGGTGTGAATGGGTTGCATGTTCAAAAGGGAAAGCCATAAAGAAAACTAAAGGGAGATTATCATTTACCTCAGTATACTTGTTCAGAGAGGGTGAGTGTAGTAATTTGGATGGTGCAGAATGGACTTCAGGGTTGTAAGCATCATTCTATTTCTTGACTTGAGTATTACTTACATGAGTTTTGTTTTATAGCAAACCATTTGACTGAATATTTTACTTTTTCACATTTATATTCCTATGTACTATAACTTATTATATAAAAACTAGAGGCCTGGTGCACAAAATTCGTGCACTGGGGGAGGGGGGTCCCTCAGCCCAGCCTGCACCCTCTCCAATCTGGTACACCTTGGGGGATGTCCAACTACCAGTTTGGGCCCAATCCTTGCAGTCAGACATCTCTCTCACAATCCAGAACTGCTGGCTCCCAACTGCTCACCTGCTTGCCTTCCTGATTGCTTCTAACTGCTTCTGCCTGCCAACCTGATCACCCCCTCACCACTCCCCTGCCAGCCTAATCAATGCCTAACTGCTTCCCTGCTGGCCCAATTGCCCCTTACTGCCCTCCCCTACTCGTCCAGTCGCCTCCAACTGCCTCCCCTGCCAGCCCAGTTGCCCCCAACTGCCCTCCCCTGCTGGCCATCTTGTGGTGGCCATCTTGTGACCACATGGGGATGGCCATCTTGTGGGAGGGCATGATTGTCAATTTGCATATTACCTCTTTATTATATAGGATGGTTAAGGAAACCCACCTTAATTCTACCTGTTTTTGAAAGATGAGAATGCAAATAATTTTATGATTGTTTGCATAGTAAAAAGAGATAGGTGAGCAAGTTTTGAAATTAAAGAAATTAACATATTTTCAAAATATATTATCAATGGCTCTTAACCTAGAGTTGTTTTCTTAAGTATATTTGTAAATGTCTGAGGGCATGTTTAGCTGTTACAATTACCAGTGTTGCTGGCAGTTATTACTTGGGGTCAAAGATATAAACATTATCCAGTATTTAGAATAGTGTCACATAACAAATAGTATGCTCTTTTAGAAACATTGCAAGTTAAGGAAAAGTGTTTTTCAAACATTTCATGGGTTACATATAGCCAGATGTATTCCAAATTTTTATATAAAACATATATATGTATATGGTATGTATATATAGCTATATATACATACACTAGAGGCCTGGTGCATGAAAATTCATGCACAGGGGAGGGTGGTCCCTCAGCCAGGCTTGCCCTCCCCCCCACAGCCTGGGACCCCTCACAGGATGTCCTACTGACAGCTTAGGCCCGCTCCCCATGGGGAGCGGGCCTAAGCTGCAGTCTGGTCTCTCTCTGTGGGAGACGACTGGCTGATCAGGTATATAGATACTTTCTGGAGGCAGCACGAACTCCTTCCTTATTTCTTTCCTCTGTGGTTGGAGAACAGGGGAGTAAAAGGTGAAGACAGAACTGTGGCCAGGCTTGGGACTTTTGTAGGCAGCAGAAAGAGGGAGAGGGCTGGGGAAAGTCTCCACACATTTCCTTTAATTGTCCTCCCTTTCTCAGGGCCCCTACCTCTGTTTTTTCCTTCTCATGGTGGATGCTTGGGCCTCGGACCGACCAGAGCCCAGTGCGGTGATGTTCACCCCCTCACTTCTCAGCTGCATGTACAGCCACCTCACATTCCAAGCGGGGCTGTTTACTAGTGATTAAAGTGCTGGGAATCCGCAGCTCCTGGCCTCTCCCCTCTCGGTTTCCTACTTGGGTCGGTTGCAAAGTTCACCAAGACAGGAAAGCAGCTCTGCCCTGGTAGTTCTGCACTGGCCCCTGCCCAGGCCCCACCGGGCACTCTTCCTTGAGGTCTCCAGGTCTACAGTCTGCACTCAGGGAGGTCACCCGGAGCCCATTCCCCTGGGCAGGTGGGGCAGGGGGGTTGGCTTGGAGAGCTGGAGGAAGATGGCGGAGTAACAGTTGGTATGAACCTGTTCCTGCTCAGCCAGACTTCCTAAATTCCCCACCGGGCCCAGGCCAGGCCTCTTCCCTGCAATGAGAGCACCCTGGATGAACTCCCCTCCCTGCACCCAGTACCCTCCTCCCTGTTCCATCACCAGGGGCAGGAGCAGCTTGCCCACAATGCTCTGGTTCCTGCCAGCCAGGCAGGTGGCAGACGCAGGAGGTGTGGCCTAGGGTGCTGGTGGCAGTGAGCCTCCTCCCCCTGCCTGAAACATGGGGTGGGGTCCACAGCCAACCTTGGAGGCAGGTGTGGGGTCAGGGCAGGCCGGGGCGGGGCAGGGCAGTACACACTTGCAGGCTCAGCAGTCTGTGCATGCCTACTCCAGCTCCAGACCTCCGGGCTTCCACCAAGCAGCAGAGGTGGTGCAGCAGCCCACAGTGAGGCCCCACACCCCTGGAAGCCACCCCCGGGTGCCGTGCATGGAGATGCCACCTGCCGCTGAGCCACTATCAGGCCTGGGACCTGCAGGAGCTGGGGTGGCCTAAGGCTCCCACTGGCCCTGCCAAAACTGGACTCAGGCTTGGCTGTCCACCCCAGTCCCCACCCACCAGTCAGGAGCAGCCTCCGAGGCAGCGTATAGTTAGCGCTGGGCAGGCCTGTGTGCACCTGCGTGGGAGCGGAAGTCCCTACCCCCTTTCCCGCCCACCAGCTCTACCTGGTTGTGACTTGGAAACCGCAAAGGACAAATTAGCATATTACCTCTTTATATGTATAGATATGTATTCTCTCTATGAAATATACAAAGGATTAATCTGTGTTTTTGCACTACATAGCCCATACCTCTCAATGAACTACTTTTATTCATTGATTGATTTTTTTTCCAGAGAATTGTATTAGTTATAGGTATTTGTGGCCAATACTATATAGATTTGTGTCCCTTAAAATTGTCTTTTTTGTGTGTGTGTACGTGGGAATGCAGTACTTATTTATTTATTTATTTATTTATTTATTTATTTTTAATTTTTTAAAAATTTCTTTATTGGTTATGGTATCACATGATTGTCCTCATCCCCCTATTCCCATCCTAAACCCCTCTCCACGTATGCCCCCTCCCCCCTGTTGTCCATGACCACTGGTTAGGTTTATATGCATGCATATAAGTCCTTTGGTTGATCTCTCCCCCTTTCCCCTCCCCTCCCCTACTTTCCCAGTGAGGTTTGACAGTCTGATTGATGCTTCCCTGTCACAGGGTCTGTTTTTGTTCATCCGTTTATGTTGTTCATCATTTCCCCTATATTAACGAGATCATGTGTCACTAGAGGTATACTTATAAGAACCGAATGTGAGACGAGCAATAATAGCTATGCTGACAGGCAAATGAATCAGTCTGTAGTGAGTTTCTTTCTGGGCCAACAGTTCTTTTGAGTCCCAATTTCAATGTCGAACATTTCCTTATGTGTACATGTCAGCAATGATATTTCAGTTCTGGGAGGTGGACAAATGGTAGTGATGCAGGTCTGTCCGTCTCTGGTTTGGTCCTGGGCATCCTTCAGTGGTGCACAGCTGCTGTCTGCTAGTATGGCAAGGAGTTGTCTGCGTCTTCCATCTCTGGATTGTTTCTCTTCTGTCTTCATGGCTGGGGCAGTCCTGTCAATTCCTCTCTATTGCAAGAATCCACATGGTCTTGTAGTTATTTTCTGAAAATATACAAACATATTCTTGACCAAAAGTTAGTAAAGGAATATTTTCTATAAATTTGACGTGGGGTCCTTTTTTCATTTTTTGCCCAAATGATTTTCCTCTGGCTTGTTTTGACACCATGTGTGTTTTTAATGGGTGTCGTGCTGTTAACATTACAACTGAAACTTAATTTTCTAAAGTACAAATTTTCTAGATGTAATTTACTTACAGGATATTTTTCCTTACATGATATTCTTCTACTATCACCCCCCCTTTTTATTTAAATATTAGGAGGTTTTTGGGAATTTTATAATGTAGTCTTGATAGCTTTTACATTTTAATTTTTTGCACTAAAATATGACTGCTTTAGGTTCATTACATTTTATGCAATTTTCCCATGAGATGAATTGCCAATCAAAATTTTTGTTACCACTTTAAGAACAGCTTTTTGTACGGTACATTCAATTTTTCTGGAATATTAGCTTGTTTCAATTAGCCAATTTAAATTACTCTGAAAACTTTACTACTATTCTACTGTCAAACTCAACACTAACAAAAATCTTATTTTACCCTGTGTATATTAGTGGAAAGGATTATTTGCCTTCTTGAGTAGGCCCTGAGAATTCCTGGTTCTAGGCTGGATTTGGATATCAAAAACCCACTTCCACATGCCATGGCTACAAGGCATCTCAAACAAGTGTTGTTGCAGTGAGAGGGCATCTGCTGTCGGCCAAGTCTCTGTTTGTTACCTGGATCCTGATTTGAGATGTGCATGGGAAGCGAAGCAGCCATGGGGGCAGGAGTCCTCCCTCAGAAGGGGTGAAGGATCAGGCCCCTGAAAAGTTGGGGGGTAAGGGTCTATGATCCACCTTTGTTGAATTCCAAGTTCTCTCCTGATGGCCCCTCTGCAACTGTGCCTGTCTTAGGTTGTTCCTTCCCTGAGGAACCTTACCCGTCTCTGGCTAACCAGCCATCCTCCGGGGCCAAGCAGGGTGATGTGAGGTTCAGTTCTGTCTCCTTGGTAGCCTATGCCTCCATGGCCTCCATGCCCAACACCTGCCTTGGGATCCCCTCGCTTGCTGGCAAGGCCCTGGCACTGATCACATATCTTGGGGAACCCACGTTTCTTATCCAGGGATGGCCCAGCTCACCCCACTGGGCAAGAAATAGATCCATGGTACCAGCTACCATGATGCTTCAACCTTGGCATGAACTGAAAGCTCAGGCAACAGCTGTCGGCAACTGGACCGCGAGAAGAGGGTCCCTCTTGGCCAAAAGGGCAAGAGGGGCCAATATAGAATGCTCAGGTGCCTTCCCAAGTGGCCCTCTGCACAGTGGAAGGGATTAAATCCTTTCATGTAGTTTTTAAATTGCTGCCAGACGTTCAAAGAATTGGTTTGTAAATTTGTTTGGGATAATTTACATTATGCTGTTGTAATTCTAAATTATCAAGAGATGTGTTACCTTTGTCTCCAATCACCAAAAAGATGATTATTATTGATTCCCAAGCGTGCGAGGTACTATTATAGGTAATGGGGCTAACATAAATCTGGGGAAAATCATAATGACATTGTAGAATAATATCATGTAAGGATATTCTTTGCTCTAGGCCATGGCAATTCCATTTCAAACTGTCTGTCAATTTCTTTTGGTATAGACAACGTCTTAGTTACATTTTCTGCACCTCTCTCAGGAGCAAGTAGTGATAGTTCTTTCCTTTGGTGTTCATGCAAGCCAGGAACCTCTCTTTAACCTTTTGCACTCGGATGTCGAGTGTGACTCGACACTGTTAGCATCGGTAGCAGCTCTTTTTATACTCTTTGAATGTACCAATAATTTGAAATATAAAAAAATCCAAATAAATAAGTTTGTATGAAAAGAAACTCCAGTTTTTTATTCTACTGCCGTGCTTTGTAAAATCTGCGGTATTTAAAAAATTAAATCCCGAGTAGAATAAAGGAATTGAGAAAAAAGCAAGTGAGTGCAAAGGGCTAATTTTACACACAAAGGAGCAGTGGTTTGATTTTGTGTCATAAAAAAGGGAAGCAGGGTGGCGACCCCTGTTTAATTATACTTTCTTGCCTCAGCCATGGTCCTCCTGGATGACCAAGGTATTTGGTATTATTGGTGACAACATTAGGTGGGGGGTCAGCCCATCTAAGGGCTCCAACCCATGAAGGTTCAGGAGCATAAGTCCCAAATACTTCCCCTTTAGACCCAGTTAATATTACCGTCTTGCTGATGACTGCTAGCATAGCAGGAAAGATGTTCTCAGGTGTTCTCATGGTTCCTGTTACCTCACACTATCTTTTTATATTATTTTTTATTTTATTTTATTATTATTATTACTTTATTACATATGTGTCCTTATCCCCCCATTACCCCCTATCCCTCACTCATGCCCCAACCCCCTGTTATCCGTGTCCATTGATTAAGCTCATATGTACGCACACAATCCCTTGGTTGATCTCTCCCCCTTACTCCCACCAAACCCCTCCTTCCCTGAGGTTTGAGGTTCTGATTGACATTACTCAGTCTCTGGGTCTGTTCTTATTTATCAGTCTATGTCGTTCATTATATTCCACAAATGAGTGAGATCATGTGGTGTTTATCTTTCTCTGCCTGGCTTATTTCACTTACCATAACGCTCTCTATCTCCATCCATGTTGTTGCAAATGGTAGGAACTCCTTCTTTTTACTGCAGTGTAGTATACCATTGTGTAGCTGTACCACAGTTTTTAATCCACTCATCTCCTGATGGGCATTTAGACTGTTTCCAAATCTTAGCTATGATGAATTGTGCTGCTTTGAACATAGGGGTGCATATATCCTTTCTGATTCGTGTTTCTATTTTCATGGGATATATTCCTAGAAGTGGGATCACTTGGTCAAATGGGAGTTCCCTTTTTAGTTTTTTAAGGAAACTCCATACTGTTTTCCACAGTGGATGCACCAGTCTGCATTCCCACCAGCAGTGTAAAAGAGTTCCTTTTTCTCTACATCCTCGCCAACACTTGTAGTTTGCTGATTTGTTGATGATAGCCATTCTGACAGGTGTGAGATGGTACTGCATTGTCATTTTGATTTGCATCTCTCTGTTGATTATTGACGTTGAGCATGTTTTCATATGTCTCTTGGCCTTCCTTCTGTCTTTTCAAAAGGTGTCAATTTAGATCAGTTGCCCATTTTTTGAGTGGGTTGTTTATCTTCTTTGTGTTAAGTTGTGTGAGTTCTCTGTAAATATTGGAGATTAAACCCTTATCGTTGATATTGTTGGCAAATATGTTCTCCCATGCAGTGGGCTTTCATGTTGTTTTATTGATGGTTTCCTTTGCTGTGAAAAAGCTTTTTATTTTGATGTCGTCCCATTTGTTTATTTTCTCTTTAGCTTCTATTGCCCTCGGAGCAATATCAGTGAAGAAGTTCTTTCAGAATATGTCTGAGATTTTGCTGCCTGTGAATTCCTCTAGTATTTTTATGGTTTCCCGTCTTATGTTTAAGTCCTGTATCCATTATGTGATTATTTTTGTGTATGATTTAAGTTGGTGGTCTAGTTTAATTTCTTTGCATGTATCTGTCCAATTTTCCCAACACCATTTGTTGAAGAGACTGTCTTGACTCCATTGTATGTTCATGTCTCCTTTGTCAAATATTAATTAAGCATAGTGGTTTGGATCGATATCTGGATTCCCAATTCTATTCCATTGGTCTATATGTCTGTTCTTGTGCCAGTACCAGGCTGTTTTGAGGACAGTGGCTTTGTAATAATGGTTGAAATCTGGTATTGAGATCCCTCCTACTTTATTCTTCTTTCTCAGGATTGCTGTGGCTATTCGGGGTCTTTTTTTATTCCAGATGAATTTTTGGAGAGTTCTTTCTAGGTCTGTGAAATATGCCATTGGTATTTTAATGGGGAGTGCATTGAATCTATAGATTACAATGGGTAGTATGGACATTTTAATGATGTTGATTCTACCAATCCATGAACATGGTATGTTCTTCCATCTGTTTACATCATCCTCTATCTCTTTTTTCAGTTTCATGTAGTTTTCCAAGTATAGTTCTGTTACCTCCTTACTTAACTTCATTCCCAGGTATCTTAATTTTTTTGGTGCAATGGTAAATGGGATTGCTTTTTTAGTCTCTCTTTCTGTAAGTTTACTATTGGTGTATAGAAATGCGATAGATTTATTGCCTTTAATTTTGTATCTTGCTACCTTGCGAATTCATTTATTAAGTCTAATAATTTTTTGATGGAGTCTTTAGGGTTTTCTATGTACAGTATCATGTTATCTGCCTTTTATTTCTTCTTCTTGTCTGATCTTTATGGCTAGTACTTCCAGCACTATGTTGAACAGGAGTGGTGAGAGTGGGACTCTGTGTACTTCTTGGACTTGGATAGTTTTTTTCTTGCCAATAGCAGGGAAGTTTTCTGTCATTATTTCTTCAAACAGGTTTTCTATTCCTTGCTTCTCTTCCTCTCCTTCTGGTATACCTATTAAGCAAATGTTATTTCATTCTGTGTTGTCCCAAAGCTCCCTTAGGCTCTCCTCTTGCTTTCTAAGTCTTCTTTCCAGTTGCTGCCATGTTTGTGATGTTTGTGTGTTTTTTTCTACCTTGTCTTCTACTTTGCTGATGCGGTCCTCAGCCTCTTCTAGTCTACTGTTTAACCTCCCATTGTGTTCTTTATTGCAGCTATGTCGTTCTTCATCTCCTCTTGGTTTCTTTTCATGTTGGTGACATTCTCATTCAGCTCCTTATAGGTCTCATTGAGTTGTGTGTATTTGTCATCCAGCCGTTTAAACATCCTTATAACCATTACTCTGAATTCTATCTCTGATAAGCTGCTAGCCTCAAATTCATTTAACTCCCTTTTTGGTGATTCCTCTTTTTCTTTCCTTTGGGGATTGCTTTTTTGTCTTCCCATGTTTTCCTGTAATGTTTTAATTGTAGATCCAATTGCTTTGCTGCCCAGGTTCTTTTGGGGATGGTGCTACTGGCATAATCTCTCAGTTCCCCTGGGCTTGTTAATCTAGTGTAGCTCCCTTATCAAGCTATTTGGGTTCACTTGATGTAGGCCTGCGAGCTTGGGAGGCACAACTGCGGTGTCTAGAAGTCAGCCTCTATGGAGGGGAGTGTCCCAATTTTTGCTGTCTTGCACCCTTAATTGTAATCACATGTGCACAGCAGGGACTCGCAGTGGTCCCCAGGAACTGTCTGTTGGAGTGTTGAGGCTCAGGGGACCTGCTATTTGGAAAGGCGTGACTAAGGTGACCAGAGTTCTGAAGTTGTGGGGTGGGCAGACCCAGCCTCTGCTGTTGCACCTGTGGTGGATAGGCGCTTACTCCCAGCAGCGGTTCACAGGAACACCCTCTTAGTTTGCCAGTGAGGCACACTGAAGGACTCTGAAGGGCCCTAGCAGTGTATCCGCACAGTTGAGGTGCCTGAGCGCCAGTATCTAGGCTAAGTGAATTCAAAGCTTCTACTGCTGGAGTGATGTGCAACCCCTGCTTGTTCAAGATCGCACTCAAGGAGAGCTCACAGTGACTCCCACTAGAGCCCTGTGGTTAGTTGGGCTCAGTGTGCCCGGCTGGTGCAACCTCGCATCTGCGGTGGCTTATCTGCAGATGCTAGCTCTTAGGGCGCAGAGCTCCAATGCACTCCGAGGGGTCCCGGCACCAAGGTTAAGCAGCTGGGCTAGCCTCCAGGAAGAGGGAATTCAGAATTTCCACTGCGGGGCCATGTGCCCCCGTCTGTACAGAATCACACCCTTGGGTGCTCTTGGCATCTCCCGCGCGCTGCCCAAGGAAAGGCACGCGACCCCTGAGTAAAGTGTCCTAGCTTGTCTATGTGGTTGGGAATGTGCGCATGAGCGTGTGCAAGCGCGAATCCTGGGTTGTGCTGTAGGGGAGGGGGAGCTGCACTTACAGCTGCTGTGAATGGTGTATCTTTGGATGTGGAGGCACGTGGGTCTGCAGCTGGGGTAGCAGGATATTGGCTGGGGTGGGTGCTGGGTCATGGGGCAGTTCCAAGGCCTGTCTTGTTGGTGGTGTTGATGGGTTTCTAAAAAATGCCATTCAAGTTGACGTGGGCTCCGTGCTGGAATCCCGCTGTCTGGGGAGTGCCCGCAGTGATGGTAGTCTCTCCTTGTCAAGGAGAGGCTGTCTACCAGCTTCTGCTGTTCCTGCGAGATTTAACTTTCCCTCACTCACTCACAAACACCCCATGCACATCGACACACACTCCTTTCATATCCTCACTCACTCACTTCTTCTCTCTGAGCTCCGTCCAGCCAGCCACCATCTTTTAGACCTCCTGAGTGATTTTTTTATACCCTGTCTTCTAATACTTTGTTCTTTCTTGCCATACTTCCTTTTGAAGCTGGTTATTGAATTTATCTATGCCCTTCTATGTGGTTATTCATATTTCTCAGTTGTATTCTGAAGCTCCATGAATACTCCCTCTGTGGTAGGTAGAATTTTAATATGACCTCATGGTCACCACTTCTTTGTGTTCACCCCCTGTATTATCTTTTTCCCTTGAAGGTGGATGGGTTTGATCTAATCAGGTATGCCCTTTTATATTTTATTTTTAAATTTATCTTTATTGTTGAAAATATGACTGATGTCCTCTTTTTACCCATTGACCCCATTCACCCTGCTCCTGTCTCCCACCCCAGGCCTTCAACACACTAATGTCTATGTCCATGTGTTACCCATATATGCATATCAGTTTTCTGGTTAATCGTGCCCTCCAACCCCACCTTAAAAGATAATCTATATATAGACCCAAGGAACAGACTCACTAACCTCAGAGTGAAGGAGAAAAGAGGGGGGTCAGAAGAGATTAACCCAATAATTTATATGCATAATAGGGGGCCAGTGAACAGATTTATGCACCAGTGGGGTCCATCAGCTTGGCCTGTGGGGATCGGTCTGAAACTGACTCTCCGACATCCCCTGAAGGGTACCAGATTGCAATAGGGTGCAGGCCAAGCTGAGGGACCCCACTAGTGCACAATAAGGGCCAGAGAGGGACCGTGGGAGGGCTCCAGGGTGTGTCTGGTCCCTCTTGCCCAGTCCCAATCAGGGCCAATCGGGGCCGATTTGGGCCATCTTGCCCAATCCCAATTGGGGCTGATTGGAGCTGGCCAGCCTGGGAGGGACCAGGGTAGGTTGGCTGTCCAGGGCGGGACTGCAGGAAGGCTCCAGGGCATGTCTAGCCCATTTCACCCAGTCCCAATTGGCTGGACCCCAGCAGCAAGCTAACCTACTGGATGGAGTGTCTGACTACTGGTGGTCAGTGCACATCATAGTAACTGGTCGAACAGTCAAATGGTCAGACACTTAGCATATTAGGCTTTTATTATATAGAACTAGAAGCCAGGTGCACGAAATTCGTGCACGACGGGGGGTTGTCCCTCAGCCCAGCCTGTACCCTCTCCAATCTGGGACTCCTGGAGGGATGTCCGACTGCCCGTTTAGGCCCGATCCTGGTGGGATCGGGCCTAAACGGGCAGTCGGACATCCCTCTCACAATCCAGGACTGCTGGCTCCCAACTGCTCACCTGCCTGCCTTCCTGATTGCCCCTAACTGCTTCTGCCTGCCAGCCTGATCACCCCTAACCACTCCGCTGCCAGCCTGGTTGATGCTTAACTGCTCCCCTGCCAGCCTGTTTGCCCCCAACTTCCCTCCTCTGCCAGCCTGGTCACCCATAACTGCCCTCTCCTGCAGGGTTGATCACCTCCAACTGCCCTCCCTTGCAAGCCTGGTCCCTCTTAACTGTCCTCCCTTGCAGGTCGGGTGCCTCCCAACTGCCCTCTCCTGCTGGCCATCTTGTGGTGGCCATCTTGTGTCCACATGGGGGCAGGATCTTTAACCACATGGGGGCAGCTATATTGTGTGTTGCAGTGATGATCAATCTGTATATTACTCTTTTATTAGATAGGATAGAGGCCTGGTGCACGGATGGGGGCCAGCTGGTTTGCCCTGAAGGGTGTCCCGGATCAGGGTGGGGTTCCCTTGGGGCATGGAGCGGCCTGAGCAAGGGGCCTGTGGTGGTTTGCAGGCCGGCCACGCCCCTTGGCAACCCAAGGGGAGGCCCTGATATCTGGAATTTATTTTCTTTCTACAATTGAAACTTTGTAGCCTGGAGCGGAGCCAAGCCTGCTGCTCCCTCTGGGGCGGCAGCCATCTCTGTAGCAGTTAATTCACCTTCTACAATTGAAACTTTGTAGCCTTAAGCGGGTGAGCCCGGCCAGGGTGTGCGGAAAGCTTTGCTTCCCCTGTTGCCACCGGCAACCCTGGCCTGCTCTCTCAAGCTCCATTCTGCCGCCATTTGTTTGAATTTGTTTACCTTCTATAATTGAAACTTTGTAGCTTGAGTGGAGGTTTAGGCCTGCAATGGCTATGGAAAGCTTGGCTTGCTCTGTTACCTGGGAAACCTTGCTCACTGTGGCTGTAGCCATCTTGGATTGGGGTTAATTTGCATACTCGCCCTGATTGGCTGGTGAGCGTGGCTTGGCTGGTGGGCGTGGTTCATGTGGCGGAGTGATGGTTAATTTGCATATTACCATTTTATTAGAGAGGATATGCATAACCCATGGACACAGACAATAAGGTGGTGAAGGTCTGGGTGGAATGGGTGAGTGGTGGAAACGGTCAATAGAGGGAAAAGGGAACATCTGAAATTCTTTCAACAATAAAGATAAATTTTTAAAAAAACAGAGTCTAGAAGTCAGAAAAGGAAGAAGTTAAAGAGATTTTAAGCTCTCATTTTGGCCCAGAAGGAGCAGACTACCATATTATAGAGAGAGCCACATAACATGAAATGGCAGGTATTTCCTAGGAGCTCAGAGTGGCCCCAGATTTTAGCCAGCAATAAATTAAAGATTTCAGTTCTACAGCTCCAAATAACTTATTTTTGCCAATAACCAAATGAACTTGGAATAAAACTCTAAGTACCATAACTACGTACACTCTGGCTGACACATTGATTGCAGCCTTGTGAAACCCTGAGCAAAGAGCTCAGTCTCTCACATTGTCTAGACTTTGAGATAATAAGTATGTTTTAAACTTCTAAATTTGTGGTAATGTATTACACAGAAATAGAAAAATTCCTGTCTCCCATGACGAACTCTTGTTCCTGACATCCTGGTTTGGGTAGATCTGAAGGCATCTTAATTTCTCTAGGGCGGATGTTAGAAAAATATTAATGTACACATTTTGAGTAAGTGTTGTGGACTGAATTATATAGCTTCAAAATCCATGAGCAAATAAAGCAAAACACAAATTCATAGATACAGAGAACAAACTGATGTTTGCCAGAGGGGAAGAGAGTGAGGGGTGAAAAAGATGAAAGTGAATATGAGATATAAACTTCCAATTATAAAATAAACTAGTAGCCCATTTGCAGGATTCAATCCTGCAAGCGGCCACTTCGGCCGCATGCACTGCCGCTGCCGCAGCCTTGGGGCCACCACACCTGCACCCGGGCACCGCTGCCGCCCACCACGCCCCGCCCCGCCGCGCTCCGCCACGCCCCGCCCCGCTACGCTCCACCCCGCCCCGCCCTGCCGCGCTCCGCCCGTGCTTTCCCTCTGGCAGCCACCTTGCTTTCTGCTTTTCCTCCCTCTTCCTTCTAAGTTGTCTTCAGTCTTCACTCCTCCCTCCCTCAGCATATGCAAATTAACCGCCAACTTTGTTGGGTAATTTGCATACTCTCCCTGATTGGCTGGTGGGCGTGGCTTTGGCTGTGGGCGTGGCTTGGTGTAGTGAAGGTGCGGTCAATTTGCATATTACTATTTTATAAGGTAAGATAAGTCACAGGTAACATAGTCAATGATATAATAATGACTTTGTATAGTAACAGATGCTTATTAGACATATTTGTGATGATCATATTGTAAGGTATATAAATGCAAAATCACTACAACAGCCAGTACCTGAATGCCTAAAACTCAAGTAAAAGAAACAAGCACTATATTCCAGCTGACTCCATAGAAGAGAGGGCCTAATGTCCATCTTTTGGGGACAGTGCAATATATATACTGAGTTCTTGGACTGATGCACGATAAAAGAAATGTTTATTCTTCTTTGACTACAAAAAGGAAGAATCAAATTTGCTGCAGTGTCATATAATGTAGGAAAACTCCATCTACTACTTTCTGTTTGTTAGTAAATATCTTTCCTTAACTGAAGTTTGAGAAATTGTAACATTTGCCTCTCCTTGGTTTAACTCCCTTCTCTGTTTATCATTGCATAGTATCAGTTCAGGAGTTATCAATACAACTTAATTGTGTAGTCTTTTGAGTTCTGCTTTTTTGAGTTTTGTGGGTGTATAAATTATCCTGGTTTGGATTTTGTATGGGGATACTAATAATAGAAAGGTCTGGTATTCAGTTTTATTTTTTTATTTTTATTTTTTTAATGTCTTTATTGATTAAGGTATCACATATTTGTCCTCGTCCCCCGATTCCCATCCCACACCCCTCCCCACACATGCCCCCAACCCCCTGTTGTCCTTAACCGCTGGTTAGGCTCATATGCCTGCACACAAGTCCTTTGGTTGATCTCCCCCTTTTCCCCCACCCTTCCCTACCCTCCCCCTGAGGCCCGACAGTCTGATCCATGCCTCCTTGTTTCTGGGTCTGTTCTTGTTCATCAGTCTATGTTGTTCATTCTTTCCCCTAGAGGAGTGAGATCATGCGCTATTAGAAATACACTTATAAGAACCGAAAATGAGACAAGCAATAATGGTTATGGTGACAGGCAAATGAATCAGTGTGTAGTGAGTTTCTTTCTGGGCCAACAGTTCTTTTGAGACCCAATTTCAATGTCCAACAGTTCCTTATGTGTACATGTCAGCACTGACATTTCAGTTCTGGATGGTGGACAAATGGTGGTAATGCAGGTTCGACTCTGTCTGGTTTGGTCCTGGGCAACCTGCAGTGATGCACAGCTGCTAACTGCTAGTATGGGAAGGCCACATCAGTGTCTTCAGTCTCTGGACTGCTTCTCTTCTGTCTTTGTGGCTGGAGTAGTCCTGTCGATTCCTCTCTTGCTGGAATCCACATGGTCTCGGAGTTGCTTTCTGAAAATATACAAACATATTCTCGACCAAAGGTTAATAAAGGAATATTTTCTATAAATTTGACTGGGGATCCTTTTTCAATTTTTGCCCAAATGATTTACCTCTGGCTTGTTTTGTCACCTTGTGTGTTTTTCATGAGTGTCTTGCTTTTAGCTTTTAGCCTTACAATTAATTTTCTAAAGTATTAATTTTCTAGATGTAATTTACTTACAGGATATTTTTCCTTACATGATATTCCTCTACTATCCCCTCCTTTTTTATTTAAATGTTAGGAGGCTTTTGAAAATTTTATAATGTAGTCTTGATGGCTTTTAAATTTTAATTTTTTGCATTATAATATTACTGTTTTAGGTTCATTATATGGTGCACAATTTTATCATGAGATGAAGTACCAATAAAAATTTTAGTTGACACTTTAGGAACACCTTTTTGTCCGGTACAATTAATTTTTCTAGAATATTCAATTGTTTCAACTAGCCAATTTAAATTTGCCTGAAAACTTGACTACTATTTTTCTGTCAAA
Organism: Cnephaeus nilssonii; assembly: GCF_951640355.1. Classification (NCBI taxonomy): domain Eukaryota; kingdom Metazoa; phylum Chordata; class Mammalia; order Chiroptera; family Vespertilionidae; genus Cnephaeus; species Cnephaeus nilssonii. The sequence goes on along the minus strand of NC_137071.1, from coordinate 57,298,574 downwards.
TTTATTACTCTAACAATAATCTTGTTTTACCCTGTAAATATTGGTGGAAGGGATTATTTGCCTTCTTGAGTAGGTCTGGAGCATTCCTGGTGGTGGGCTGGATTTAGATATCGTAAACCCACTTCCCCACACCATGGGTACAAGGCAACTCAAACAATTCTTGTTGGAGTGAGAGGGCAGCTGCTGTTGGCCAAGTCTCTGTCGGTCACCTGGGTCCTGATCTGAGCTCGGCATGGGAAGCACAAAGCAGCCATGGGGGCAGGAGACCTCCCTCAGAAGGGGCTAGGATTCAGGTCCCTGCAATGTTGAGGGAGTGAGGGTCTGTGCCCCACCTCTGTTGATCCCCAAATTCTCTCCTGATGGCCCCTCTGCGACTGTGCCTGTCTTAGGTTGTTCCTTCCTTGAGGAATCTTACCCGTCTCTGGCTAACCAGCCATCCTCCGGGGCCAAGCAGGGTGACGTGAGGTTCAGTTTTGTCTCCTTGGTAGCCTATGCCCCCGTGGCCTCCATGCCCAGCACCTGCCTTGGGATCTCCTCGCCTGCTGGCGGGGCTCCAGCACTGATCACATATCTTTTGGAACCCGGGTTTCTTCTCCAGGGAGGGCTCATTTCGCCCTACTGGGTGAGAGACAGATCCATGGCACCAGTCATCATGAGACTTCAACCTCAACATGAACAGAGAGCTCATGCAACAGCTGTGAGCAATTGAATTGTGAGAATAGGGTCTCTCTTGGCCTAAAGGGTAAGAGGGACCCATATAGAATGCTCAGTTGCCCTCCCAGGAGGCCCTCTATCCAATGAAAAGGGTTAAATCCTTACATGTCCTTTTTAAATTGCTGTCAGACATTCAAAGAATTAGTTTGTATGTTTGCTTGGGATAATTGTATATTATGCTGTAGTAATTCTAAAGTATCAAGAGATGTGTGAAGTTTGTCTCCAAGCACCAAACAGATGACTTTTTTTATTTTATTTATTTCTTATCCCCAAGGGTACGAGGAACTATTATAAGTACTGGGGGTGATCCAAATCTGGGAATAAATTTTAATGACAGTGTAGGATAATATCATGTAAGGATATTCTTTGTTCTAGTTCATGGGAATTCCCTTTCAAACTGGCTGTCCATTTCTTTTTATATAGACAAGGTCTTAGTTACATTTTCTGCACCTCTACCGGGGGCACGAAGTGATAGTAGTGACACCCTTTCTTTGGTGTCCACACAAGCCAGAAACCTCTCTTTAATTGTACACACAAAGGGGCATTGTTTTGATTTCGTGTCATACAAAAGGAAAGCTGGGTGGAGACCCCTGTTTATTTATACTTTCTTGCCCCACCCATGGACCTCCTAGATATCCAGGGTGTTTGGTATTATTGGTTGGTATTCAGTTTTAAAATGTTGCTCATATTAAGGTTTCCAAATTATGAAACATTATACAAAATTACCATTGGGTTTTATTTACAGCATGCTTTAGGCACAAGCTACCAAAACCGTGAGAATGAGGTGAACAATTGTTTAAAATTAAGTATAGTTTATATAATATAAGGAAAGAAGGTACAAAGGACTTCATAATAGATTTAATGTATGCAAAGTGTTAAGAGAATTTTTATAGCAGTAAAATATAAATGTGGACAACAATTTTGAGTCTACGATGGGAGAGCAGAGCAGACACCATCCAGAACCACCGGAGGGCTGGCTGAGCAGATGCTCTACAACTAGAATAACAGAGAGGGATACTCGGGATGATGCTGATGCCGGTGACCCAAAGATCACACTTTAAGAACTACGGCTCAGGCGACACAATGGCGGCCTGGAACGTGTTCGGCGCAGTTCCCCCGGCGGTCTCCGGCTGAGGGGAATGCCCCACTCACTGCCGAGCACGGACAGACGAGCCACTGGGAGACATGGGGTGGGAGACTCCACGCTTGCTGACCTCCGAGTCCTTCAAGAATCTCAATGCCCCGGAAGCGGCCAGGTGCGCACGCTCGGCGACCGGCCACCGCTGCAGACCCAAGGGCCGACGCAGCCACCCTGGACCAGCCCACCGCCGCGCACTGGGCACACCGGAGCTTCGCCGAGCCCGCCGTCCAACGAGTTCTGCGGCAGCTGCCCTGGAGCTCTGAGAAAATGGCCGAAGGAATTGCTGAGATGGAATTGACCAACAGGAAATGGGATCAAGAAGACGAAACCCCGCTGGGTCTCGGATCCGGGTGAAGCCGCGCGCCCCTGGGTCCGGGTGAGGCTGGGAACTGGGGCAGGGTGAGCCTGGGTCCCGGGCCCGGGGGAGGCCACGTGCCCCTGGGTCCGGGTAAGGCCACGAGCCCCAGGGTCCGGGTGAAGCTGGATCCCAGGTCCGGGGGAGGTCGTGTGCCCCTGGATCCGGGTGAGGCTGTGTCCCGGGCCTGGGAGAAGCCACACGCCCCTGGGTCCTGGTGAGGCCATGCGCCCCTGGGTCCGGGGGAAGCTAGATCCCGGGTCCGGGTGAGGCCGTGTGCCCCTGGATCCGGGTGAGGCTGGGTCCCGGGCCCGGGTGAGGCCACGTGCCCCTGGGTCCGGGTAAGGCCACGTGCCCCTGGGTCCGGGTGAAGCTGGATCCCGGGTCCGGGTGAGGCCGTGGGTGCCTGGATCCGGGTGAGGCTGGGTCCCGGGTCCGGGTGAGGCCGTGTGCCCCTGGGTCCGGGTGAGGCCACGCGACCCTGGGTCCGGGAGAAGCTAGATCCTGGGTGCGGGCGAGGCCATGCGCCCCTGGGTCCGGGTGAGGCCATGTGCACCTGGGTACGGGAGAAGCTGGATCCCGGGTCTGGGTGAGGCCGTGGGCCCCTGGATCCGGGTTAGTCTGGGAGGCCACATGCCCCTGGGTCCGGGTAAGGCCACGCGCCCCTGGGTCCGGGTGAAGCTGGATCCCGGGTCTGGGTGAGGCCATGCGCCCCTGGATCCGGGTGAGGCCACGCAACCCTGGGTCCAGGAGAAGCTAGATCCAGGGTCCAGGTGAGGCCTTGCGCCCCTGGGTCCGGTTGAAGCTGAATCCTGGGTCTGGGCGAGGCCGTGTGCCCCTGGATTCGGGTGAGGCTGGGTCCCAGGTCCGGGTGAGGCCGTGGGCCCCTGGATCCGGGTGAGGCCACGCGCCGCTGGGTACGGGGGAAGCTAGATCCCGGGTCCGGGTGAGGCCATGTGCCCCTGGATCCGGGTGAGCCTGGGTCCTGGACCCGGGTGAGACCACGTGCCCCTGGGTCCGGGTAAGGCCACGTGCCCCTGGGTCCGGGTGAAGCTGGATCCCGGGTCCGGGTGAGGCCGTGGGCCCCCAGATCCGGGTGAGGCTGGGTCCCGGGTCCAGTTGAGGCTGTGCGCCCCTGGATCCGGGTGAGGCCATGCACCCCTGGGTCCGGGTGAAGCTGAATCCTGGGTCTGGGCAAGGCCACGTGCCCCTGGGTCCGGGTGAGGCCATGCACACTTGGGTCCGGGAGAAGCTGGATCCTGGGTCTGGGTGAGGCTGTGTGCACCTGGATCCGGGTGAGGCTGGGTCCCAGGCCCGGGCGAGGCCACGCGCCCCTGGTTCCGGGTAAGGCCAGGCGCCCCTGGGTCCGGGTGAAGCTGGATCCCGGGTCCGGGTGAGGCCGTATGCCCCTGGATCCGGGTGAGGCTGGGTCCCGGGTCCTGGTGAGGCCGCACACACCTAGGTCTGGGAGAGGCCACGTGCCCCTGGGTCCGGGTGAGGCCATGTGCCCCTGGGTCTGGGAGAGGCCACACGCCCCTGGATCCGGGTGAGGCCACGTGCCCCTGGGTCTGGGAGAGGCCACACGCCCCTGGATCCGGGTGAGGCCACGTGCCCCTGGGTCCGGGTGAGGCCACGCGCCCCTGGTTCCGGGTGAGGCCATGCGCCCCTGGGTCCGGGTGAAGCTGGATCCCGGGTCCAGGTGAGGCCATGTGCCCCTGGATCCGGATGAAGCCATGCCCCTGGGTCCAGCCGAGACCCACCCAGAGGGAATCGAACCTGCATTACCACCATTTGTCCACCATCCAGAGCTGAGGGGTCAGTGCCGACATGTACACATAAGGAACTAGTGGACATTGATATTGGGTCTCAAAAGAATTGTTGGTCCAGAAAGAAACTCACTACCGACTGATTCATTTGCCTGTCAGCATAACTATTATTGCTCATCTCACATTCAGTTCATATAAGTATATCTCTAGTGATACATGATCTCGCTCATCTTGGGGAAATGAGGAACAACATAGATTGATGAACAAGAACAGAACCAGAAACAAGGAGGCATGGATCAGACTGTCGGGCCTCAGGGGGAGGGTAGGGAAGGGTGGGGGAAAAGGGGGAGATCAACCAAAGGACTTGTGTGCAGGCATATGAGCCTAACCAGCGGTTAAGGACAACAGGGGGGTGGGGGCATGTGTGGGGAGGGGTGTTTATGGTTCTGTTCTTGTTCATCAGTCTATGTTGTTCCTCATTTTCCCTAGATGAGCGAGATCATGTGTCACTAGATATATACTTATATGAACTGAATGTGAGATGAGCAATAATAGTTATGCTGACAGGCAAATGAATCAGTCTGTAGTGAGTTTCGTTCTGGACCAACAATTCTTTTGAGACCCAATATCAATGTCCACTAGTTCTTTATGTGTACATGTCGGCACTGACCCCTCAGCTCTGGATGGTGTGCAAATGGTGGTAATGCAGGTTCGATTCCCTCTGGGTGGGTCTCGGCCGGACCCAGGGGCATGGCTTCATCCGGATCCAGGGGCACATGGCCTCACCTGGACCCGGGATCCAGCTTCACCCGGATCCAGGGGCGCATGGCCTTACCCGGACCCAGGGGCGCGTGGCCTCGCCCGGGCCTGGGACCCAGCCTCACCCGGATCCAGGTGCACACAGCCTCACCCAGACCCAGGGGCGCGTGGCCTCACCCGGACCTAGGTGTGTGCGGCCTCACCCGGACCCGGGACCCAGCCTCACCCGGATCCAGGGGCACACGGCCTCACCCAGACCCAGGATCCAGCTTCTCCCGGACCCAGGTGTGCATGGCCTCACCCGGACCCAGGGACGCGTGGCCTCTCCCAGACCCAGGGTCGCGTGGCCTCACCCGGATCCAAGGGCCCACGGCCTCACCCGGACCCGGGACCCAGCCTCACCCGGATCCAGGGGCACATGGCCTTTCCCAGACCCAGGATTCAGCTTCACCTGGACCCAGGGGCACGTGGCCTCACCTGGGCCCGGGACCCAGCCTCACCCGGATCCAGGGGCACACGGCCTCACCCGGACCCAGGATCTAGCCCTCCTGGACCCAGGGGCGCGTGCCCTCACCCGGACCCAGGGGCGCGTGGCCTCTCCCAGACCCAGGGTTGTGTGGCCTCACCCGGATCCAGGGGCCCATGGCCTTGCCCAGACCCAGAATTAAGCTTCACCCGGACCCAGGGGTGCATGGCCTCACCCGGACCTGGGATATAGCTTCTCCCGGACCCAGGGTCGCATGGCCTCACCCGGACCCAGGGGCACGTGGCCTCTCCCAGGCCCGGGACCCAGCCTCACCCGGATCCAGGGGCACACGGCCTCACCCGGACCTGGGATCTAGCTTCTCCCGGACCCAGGGTCGCATGGCCTCACCCGGACCCAGGGGCACGTGGCCTCTCCCGGGCCTGGGACACAGCCTCACCCGGATACAGGGGCACACGGCCTCGCCCGGACCCAGGATCCAGCTTCACCCGGACCCTGGTGCGCGTGGCCTTACCCGGACCCAGGGGCACGTGGCTTCACCCTGACCCAGTTCCCAGCCTCAGAGGGAGGATAGGGGAGGGTGGGGGGAGGGGTAGAGATCAACCAAAGGACTTGTGTGCATGCATATGAGCTTAACCAATGGTTAAGTTCAACAGGGCGTTGGGGCATCCGTGGGGAGGGGTGTGGGATGGGAATGGGGGGATGAGGAGAAATATGTGACACCTTAATCAATAAAGAAATTTTAAAAAAAAGAAAGAAAGAAAAAATAGTTTTACCTGCAAAAAAAGGGAGTACCCCGGGTTGAGTATTAAAAAAGAAATTGGGTAAAAGTACAGAAGAAAACACTCATTAATTTGTATGCCTATCTAGAGAAGAAAAGATGCAGAACATGTAATAAGTCCCATGAACTAGCAAACATTAGGGCTGCATGTGTTTTTTGTGAGTAATGACAATACTGCTAAAAATTCATAACTGATGTTGAAATTTCTAGTTTTATTCTAGAACAACCCAAATCATGTAATGGAAAGTAGTTCCTGAGGAAAGTGAGTAAAATCCCATAGCATTTTGCATTTAGATTAGGTTCCAATTAAAAGGAAAAAATGATTCATAGCACAGTGACCTATTTTGGAAATTGGCAAATAAATGTCTACTACACTTAAAAAAAAAAAAAATATATATATATATATATATATATATATATATATATATATATATATAAATGTGTTTTATAACAGTTGTTGGAAACTTCAAATTTATATGGTGAAACACACACACACACACACACACTGATCCACAAGCTTAGCATTACTCATTCATTTGGTATTTTTATTAAACTTTTTAAAAAATATTTGGATCAATTACATTATGAATCCAGACATTTATTGTTTATTTATATTGAACTCTTATTGCATATAAGGTTTGGTGCTGGTCTCATTTCCAGTAGGACTATTTTTCTACTTGTTTACTAAGTTCCCTCTTTTTAATTTATTTTTAAATATATATTTTTTATTTTTTGTTGAATTTATTGGGGTAAAACTGTTTAACAAAATTATACAGGTTTCTGGTGCACAATTCCACAACACATCATTTGTATGCAGCACCAATGCAGGGTGCTGGCAGTGGGTGCAAGTCAAGTCTCTAGCCATCATCATTTATCTCCCCCTTTACCCTCCTCCACCTCTCTCTTCACACCTCCCTTTGGCAATTACCTCACTTATGACCTGGCGATTCCATTTCTGAGAATTTATCTGAAGAATCCTGAAACACCAATTTGAAAGAACATAGGCATCCCTATGTTCATTGCCCTTTTACTTTTATACTTATACAGGGGCCCAGTGCACAAATCCATGCACATTGAAAGGAACTGTGGGATGCGAGATTACGGTGGGTACAGGGGTAGGTCTCAGCCCATCCTCTGCACCCCTGCCTGGCCCCTGCCACCACAGTCCCCGGGCCCCTGTGTGCTGGCAGTTCTGGTCCCACCACAGCTGTTCCCACATGCTGACGGCACTGGACCCACTTGCACTCACTGACAGTGCAAACCTATAGGGGTTGGTGCCAGCAGCGGGTGCAAGTGGCGGAGGCTGCCCAGATCACCCCTTAGGATCAGGGGGAGGTGGAGAAGCCCTCAGGGGTGATCGGAGCTGGCAGCCACCGCTCGCACCTGCTGACAGTGGCAAGCAATCAGGACCAACGCAGGGTGCTGGCAGTGGGTGCAATCAGCTACTCCAGTGCTGGCTGCATGTGTGAGCGGGGCCAGTGCCAGCAGTGGGTGTGAGTGGTGACTCTGCTGCTGGCAGCAGGTGTGAGCTGGTCCATTGCCACCAGTGGGTGCGAGAGGTGGTTGCCAGCCCTGAGCACCCCTCAGGAGCAGGGGGAGGTGGAGAAGCCCTGAGGGGCAATCGGGACGGGCAGCCACCGCTTGCACCTGCTGATGGCGACGAGCGATCAGGACTGACTTCGGGTGCCAGGAGTGGGTGCCAGCAGTAGCTCTGGCACTGGCAGCAGGTGCAAGCACCGGGTGGGACTGTGGCATGCGGGAGCTAAGAATTTTCAGTAACCACCAGAAGCTCACCCAATGACAGCGACCTGTGCCCCACCTTGGTCTGGTGCCCCCGCTCACCTGCTCCACCATCCCGCCATAGTTTATGCCCACCCTGTTACGCACTTTGCCACCTGCTGCAGATGCCCACCATATTCTGCGCATGTTTCTGTTGGTCAGCACATGTCATAGCAACTGGTTGTTCGGTTATTCCGCTGATCAGTCTATATATATATTACCCTTTTATTATATGAGACTAGAGGCCTAGTGCATGAAATTAGTGCAAGGAGGGGGGGTCCCTAAGCCCAGCCTGCACCCTCTCCAATTCAGGAACCCTCGGAGGATGTCCAACTGCCGGATGGGGCTTAAACTGGCAGTCAGACATCCCTCTCACAATCTGGGACCACTCACTCCTAACCACTCACTTGCCTGCCTGCCTGATCGCCCCTAACCGCCACTACTTGCCAGCCTGATCACCCCCTAACTGGTCCCCTGCTGGCCTGGCCTCCCCCTAAATGCCAAATGCCAGTCTGGCTGCCCCCTAACTGCTACCGACTGCTGGCCTTATCACCCCTAACTGCCCCCCTGCTGGCCTGATCACCCCTAACCCCCTCTCCCTCAGCACCTGCCACCTTGGCTTTGTCCAGAAGGAAGAAGGACGTCCAGAAGATGTCCAGTTGACCCGGTCTAATTAGCATATTACCCTTTTATTAGTATAGATTACCCAAGTATTTTTTCTTTAAAAATACATTAAAAGTATTTCCCACCTTAAAAAAAATTATGTGAGGCTATAATTTGGTATCATTCCCTTGAGTGCTTTAATGCTATACTTTCTTGAGAAAGAGCAGCAGCTGGAGGTAGGTAGACCACATTTTTTGAGCTATGCTAGTATCTGATTTCTGGCCTTTCAACTATGCACTGGAATGAGACATTTCATTAACTACTTCTAACTTTACATTTTGTAGAATTTTATCTGTGGGCTTTCTTTTCCCAGTAGTGCATTCAAAGATCATAAGGAGAGAAAATTTGCAAGATAAGGGGGTTTGAAATATGTAAAATCAGTGTAATGATTAGATTTACTAAATCCCATCTGAACCCAAATCAATACATTTTACATTAGACATTCCCTTGGTTAATAATATGCAGAAATAAAGGCCTGATTTTATCTGATTAACATTCAAAAATTTGGTGTTCAAATTGCACCAATATCTGTTCATCAAAATGACAGTTATTCTGGCTTTAAAGGAAGGTTATTGAATCATGCTTTGAAAACTGCACATTTTCTTTTCTGCCAAATGACCAGAAATTAAGAACCACTAACTGTGATTACTCCGTATCATAAAACAATTTGAATAGGTCATTCAGTCAATATGCACACACATAGGCAAACATATTGCACACATATTGAGATGACCATCATATACAGTTACAAATTTAAAATAGTGGTCTCATATCAGGATAATGCATTTAAATTTAACATATGACGTTAAACTATTGGGCTATACCAATGCACAAGATATAATAAAGAAGTCATCTTTGACAGATATCATGGAAAATGTGAATCTTGAGAGTCAAGATGGTGGCTGGCAGGACGGCAGTGAGGAAAAGAGTGTTAATGAGGGAGCAAAATGGGAGTGTGTGGACATGTGGTGTGTGTGTGTGTGTGTGTGTGTGTGTGTGTGTGTGTGTGTGTTAGATCCTGCAGAACTTTTGGGGGCTGGTGTAGTGGGCTGTCCTAGAAAGGGAGCCCCTGCTACCACTGCAATCACTCTCAAGGCAGCCAGCTCTGACACAGAAACCACAACACCTTGAAGGGGAGAGCTGTTATGACTAGGAACCCAGCTTCACCATCACCCAGACTGGCTTCTGAAACCATCCCTGACCCTACTGCCACCCCAGCCAAAGATTTGCTGCCTCAACTATGGACCCACAGACACCACAACTCTAGCCTGCGTGGCCACAAGCTCCTGTGAGCACCTGAAAACACTCTCCTCCATACAACCCACTGCATCAAACCTGGGCCATGTATGTCATTGGGACTGGGCCTACAGGAGAGTCTGGAAGTGAATAACCTGCACTGCAAGTGCACTGCATCAACTCTGGGCCCTGTGCGTCCAGGGGACTGGGCCCGTTGGAGAGGCTGGGACTGAGTGACACACCGCCATGCCCTCTGCTTCAACCCAGGGCCTCCTGTGTTCCAGCACTTGGGCCCTCCAGGGAGTCTCAAAGAGCACAACCCTCCTGCCTAGCTCATGGCTGCAGCCACAGGCCCTGAGTGATTCAGTGCCTAGATCCCTCGGTGAGAGCAAAGATGGGAAGACAAAGCGACAACCCCAAAATGAAACATCACCAGATAAGATACTAAATGAAAAAGAGGCATGCAATATGTCAGAAAAATTCAGAGTAAGAGTCATACTGTTTCTAAACAAGCTGGATGAGAAAATCAAAATATGTAAGAATCAAGAATAAACAAAGAATGATATAACCACAATAAAACAAAATGGAAGTTTTCAACAGTAGACTAGAATAAGGTGAGGACTGAAATACCGAATTAGAAGACAGGGCCAAAGAAAGAAATAAATAAACACCCAATGTGAACAAAAATTGAAGAAAAAATTAAGAAATAAGGGGAGAGCTTAAGGGGCATTAGGACAACATGAAGTTAAGTAACATACTTATAATAGGGGTGCCAGAATGGCAAGAAGAGGAGGAAGGATAAGAAAACCTATATGAAGAAAATATGACAGAAAACTTCTCTGATTTGGGGAAGAAAAAAAGTCACATAAGCATAGAGAGTATCTAACAAGATGAACCCAAAAAAACCAAACCAAGACACCTCATAAAGTCAATGAAAAATGTTAATGACAAAGACAGAATCTTAAAGACTGCAAGAGAGATACAGAGAGTTACCTACAAGGGATCACCCATTAGATTATCAAATGATTTCTAAACAGAAACACATTAGGCCAGAAGGCAATGCAATGAAGTGTAAAAAGTGATGCAAAGAAGGGACTACATCCAAGAATACTCTATCTAGCAAGTCTATCATTCAAAATTGAAGGAGAAACAAAGAGCTTCACAGAAAAAAAGGCTAAGGGAGTTTATTACCACCAAACCATCAATGCAAGAAATGCTAACGGGGCTTCTGTAAATAGAAGAAATAGGAAGGGAGGGGGGAACAAGCATAAAGAATAAAAATGGTGACAAACAAATACCTATCAATATTAACCTTAAATGTAAATGGATTAAATGCCCCTATCAAAAGACATACAGTAAATTAATGGATAAGAAAACATTATCCATATGTCTCCTGTCTGCAAGAAACCTATCTAAGAACAAAGGATGGAAAAAGGTTTTTCAGGTGAATGGAAATTTAAAAAAGCTGGGTAGCAATACTTATATCTGACAAATTAGAACTCAAAGTGAAGGCCATAACAAGAGACAAAGAAGGCCCCTTCATAATACTAAAGGGAGCAATTCAACAAGAGGATATAACTCTGGAAAACATATATGCACCCAATGCAGGAGCATCCAAATACATTTAAAAAAAAAAAAACTTCTGGAAGATATCAAGGGAGAAATTGACAGAAATAAAGTCATAGTATGGGACTTTAATACCCCATTGACACCACTAGATAAATCTTCTAAACAAAATATAAACAAATAAACATCAATTCTAAATGACTCACTAGATCAGAATGACTTAGTTGACATCTATAGGACATTTCACCTGAAAGCTGACGAATATATATTCTTCTCAAGTGCACATGGGAAATTTTCAAAGATAGACCACATATTGGGACACAGGCAAAGTCTCTTCAAATTCAAAACGATAGAAATCATATCAAGAATATTCTCAGACAACAATGACATAAAATTAGAAATCAACTAAAATAAAAACAATTAAAAAAATAAAAAACTTGGAGGCTACATAGCATGCTATTAAACAATGACTAGGTTACCAAAGAGATCAAAGATGAAATAAAAAGCATCCTGTCTACAAACAACAATGCAAACACAACAATCCAAAATCTATGGGACTCATGAAAGCAGTCTTAAGAGGGAAGTTCATAGCTCTACAGGCCTACCTCAAAAAACAAGAAAAAATGGTAATAAATTATCTCACTCTACAACTCAAATATTAGAAAGAGAGCAACAAGAAAATCCCAGAGTAAGCAGAAGGAAGTAAATAACAAATATTAGAGTGGAAATAAAGGACATAGAGACCAAAAAAAAAAAAAAAACAATACAAAAGATCAATAAAACCAAGAGCTGGTTCTTCAAAAGGATAAACAAGATTGATGAACCTCTAGCCAAGCTCACCAAGAAGCAAAGAGAGAGAACCCAAATAAAGAAAAATAAAAAATGAAAGAGGTGAAGTAACAACCAACCCCATAGCAATACAGATGATTATTTAAAAAAATACTATGAACAACTCTACTCCAACAAACTGGACAACCTAGATGATATAGATATATTCTTAGAAAAATACAAGCTTCCAAAACTCAATCAGGAAGAATCAAAAAAATCTTAATAGTCCAGTAACTACTGAAAAAATTGAAGCAGTAAAACATCTTCCAGAAAAAAACAAACAAACAAACAAACAAAAAACCCTTGCACAGATGGCTTTACAGGGGAGTTCTACCAAGCATTCCAAGAAGAATTAAAACCTATCCTCCTCAGACTATTCCAAAAAATTCAAGAGGAAGGCACATCCAAACTCTTTCTATGAAGCCAGCATTATCCTAATTCCAAAACCAGAAAAAGACACCACAAAGAAAGAGAATTGCAGGCCAATATCCTTGATGAACATAGATTCTAAAGTCATCAACAAAATTCTAGCAAATCAGATCCAGTATTACATTAGAAAGATCATACAGCATGATCAAGTGTGATTTAGTCCCAGCATGCAAGGATGGTACAATATCCACAAATCAATAAATGTGACACATCACATAAAAAATAGAGAGCCAAAAATCACATAATTGTATCAATGGATGCAGAAAAAGCATTTGACAGAATTCAACACCCTTTCCTGATAAAAAACCCTCAGCAAAGTGGGAAATCGGGGATCATAACTCAACATAATAAAAGCCTTATATGACAAACCTACAGCCAAGATCATACTCAATGGGCAAAATCTAAAACCATTTCCCCTAAGAACAGTAACAAGATAGGAATGCCCACTTGCACCACTCCTGTTCAAAATAGTACTGGAAGTGCTAGCCATAGTGATCAGACAAGAAGAAGAAATAAAAGAAATCCAAATTGGAAAAGAAGAAGTAAAACTGTCCTTAGTCACAGATTACATGATACTGTATGTAGTAAACCTCAAAGACTCCATCAAAAAACTACTAGACTTAATAAAATGAATTTGGCAATGTATCAGGATACAAAATCAATACCCATAAATCTATGGCTTTTTTATACACCAACAATGAACTCACAGAAAGAGAAACTAAGAAAACAAAACTTCCAACAAACAAAAGCCCTGCACCAGACTGCTTTACAAGGGAGTTTTATGAAACATTCAAAGAAGAAATAAAACCTATCTTCCTCAGACTATTCAAAAAAATTTAAGAGGAAGGAGCACTTCCAATACAAAGAAAGAGAATTACAGGCCAATATTCCACATGAACATAAACACCAAAATCCTCAAGAAAATTCTAGCAAATTGAATCCAGCACTACATTAGAAAGATCATATACCATGACCTAGTGGTATTTATGCTGGGGATGCTAGGACGGTACAACGTCCGCAAATCAATAGATGTGATACACCACATAAACAAACTGAGAAATAAAAACCGTATAATCATATTCATTGATGCAGAAAAAGCATTTGACAAAAATCCAACACCCTTTCTTGATAAAAACTCATACCTCAACATAATAAAAGCAATATATGATAAACCCACAAGCAACATCATACTCAATGGGCAAAACCTAAAGCCATTTCCCCTAAGAACAGGAAGAAGACAGGGGTGCCCACCCTCACCACTCCTGATCAACATAGTACTAGAGGTACTAGCCATTGCGATCAGACAAGAAGAAGAAATAAAAGGCATCCAAATTGTAAAAGAAGAAGTAAAACTCTCCTTGTTCACAGATGACATGATACTATACATAGAAAACCCCAAAGACTCCATCAAAAAACTATTAGACTTAGTAAATGAATTTGGCAATGTAGCAGGATACAAAATTAACACTCAGAAGTCTATGGTTTTTCTATACACCAATAATGAACTCACAGAAAGAGAAATTTAAAAAGCAATCGCATTTACCATTGCAACAAAAAATTAAGATACCTAGGAATAAACTTAACCAAGGAGACAAAGGACCTATACTTGAGAAAGAAGAAAAATGTTGGAGGGATCACAATACTGGATATCAAGCTATACTACAAAGCCACTGTACTCAAAACTGCCTGGTACTGGCACAAGAACAGACATATAGACCAGTGGAACAGAACAGAGAACCCAGAGATTGACACAAGCCAGTATGCACAATTAATAATTGACAAAGGAGGCAAGAGCATACAATGGAGATAAGACAGTCTCTTCAATAAATGGTGTTGGGAAAACTGGACAGGTACTTGCAAAAAAAAATGAAACTAGACCACCAACTTACACCATACACAAAAATAAACTCAAAATGGATAAAGGACTTAAACATAAGATGGGAAACCATAAAAAAAATCCTGTTTATCATTGCACCCAAATAAATAAATAAATAAAGATACCTAGGAATAAACTTAATTAAGGAGTTAAAAGACCTGTACTCAGAAAACTAAAGGACATTGAAAAAAGAGATAGAGGAATACATAAACAAAAGAAAGAACATACTGTGTTCATGGATTGGTAGAATAAACATCATTAAAATGTCCATACTACCCAAAACAATTTATAGATTTAATGCAATCGCCTTTAAGATACCAATGGCATATTTCACAGACCTAGAAAAAACTCTCCAAAAATTCATCTGGAATAAACAAACAAACAAACAAACAAAAATAGCCACAGAAATCCTGATTGCTACAGCTATTCGGGGTCTTTTTTTATTCCAGATGAATTTTTGGAGAATTTGTTCTAGGTCTTTGAAGTATGCCGTTGGTATTTTAATGGGGATTGCATTGAATTTATAGATTGCTTTGGGTAGTATGGACATTTTAATGATGTTGATTCTACCAATCCATGAACATGGTATATTCTTCCAATTGTTCATGTATTCCTCTATATCTTTTTTTAGCATCCTGAGCTGGGGTGGGAAAGGGTAAACAGCACCAAAGATGGCTGATATGGCCACCCACCTCTGCCTCAGCTTGATCAATTAGTTCAGCCTCAGAACATGTCACTCAGAGGGGATCCTTACTTCCACAGCAATGGCTCTAGGGCCTCGGCCCCAGTGCCAACCTCCTCTCCCCCTTGGCCCTCCCCACAGCTGTTGCTTGCTGCAGCTCTGTGTGCCTTACTTAACCACTCCTTCCCTCCCTGTTCCTACAAAGGAGGCTGAATCTTTGTATGTTATATTCATATAAACTTTGTAATGTTTTTTGGGGAAAAAAAAGATGACCAAGAGAATGCTGCAGTCAACATCTGGAATCCAGCTCAGGAGGACAGAAAGAAGGGAGAATTCCATAAGTTGGCCAATGCCAAAATATTTCTGAGTAACTGCCTGGCATGTCACAGTTGTGTGACGGCAGAGGAAGGAGTCCAAATTTCTTAGCAGAACACCAAGGACTTCTTCTGTGTTCTGAACTTTTGCTTTGGTTTTCAGAATTCTCTGCTCCCCATATTTTGGCTCACTCCCTCTGAGGGACGCTGTTGTCGTCACATGGGTGTAACTGGAATATTGTATCTCAAGAGGATTGCCCCAATGTACTTATCCTTTTATCCGACGATGGAAAAATCCCAAAGAATAAGAATGGAGACAGACTACTGTCCTTTAGGCTTCAAAACACCCTGGAAGCCTTAACCGGTTTGGCTCAGTGGATAGAGCGTCAGCCTTCGGACTGAAGAGTCCCAGGTTCGATTCTGGTCAAGGGCATGTACCTTGGTTGCGGGCACATCCCCAATAGGGGGTGTGCAGGAGGCAGCTGATTGATGTTTCTCTCTCATCGATGTTTCTAACTCTCTATCCCTGTCCCTTCCTCTCTGTAAAAAATCAATAAAATATATTTAAAAAAAAACACCTGGAAGTGTACTGCGAAGAGCTGAGACTTGGTTCTGTCCACACACCGCAGAGAGATTCGATGAGGAAATGGCCCAGTTTGGCCCTGACTTTACCCACTTATGTTACTCGTGAAGGTGTCTTTGCCACAATGTGAATAAACTGCCACGTTTTGGAGTAGGGGCTCATACGAAAGTCTGCATTCCCAACTTTTCTTGAAACAGATCTATGTTCTGCAGCTGTGGCCACCTTCCTGAGACCAGGTCCTGTCAACCAGGTCTTGTGGCTGGGAATCAGGGGGCACTGGATTGGAGGCCCCCTCCCCCAATGCCCTTTTACATTCAGGGATTGAGCTGAACTCATTTTGGGGGAGGCCTAGCACGGGTGACAGGTTTCACAGATAGAAGGATGGAGAATGGAGAGTCAGACACTCTGCTCGGTCCCTCCCTGGGTGGGGTCAGGCAGATGAAGGCCATCCAACCTGCCCCACAATTGGGTGAGATAGTGTCCTCTGTGTCCACCTGTCAACACGTAGGCCCAGCCACTCCCCTCAGCTCTGGGCAGCCCTCTGTGTTCCAAGACAGTGCACTCTGCCCTCACTTGCTGCTCGCCCTAAATGAGAAGGAAGAGAGCAGTTGGCCCACAGACAACTAAACAGAAAGATGGGGCTCACAGCTGGTGAGCACAGTGGTGGTGGCGGGAGCCTCTCCTGCCTCCATGGCAGCACTAAGGAGCAGCGAGCCAAATGGTAAGGAGCAGCGATCAGGTGGGCGGTAAGGAGCGAAGGGTCCCAGTCTGTGAGAGGGATTTCCAATTGTCAGCTTAGGGATTTCCTAAGCCAGCAGGTGGACATACCCTGAAGGGTCCTGGACTGCAAGAATGTGCAGGCCAGGCTGAGGGCCCCCTCCAGTGATTGAATTTCATGTACCAGTTCTCTAGTATCCAAATAATTTGTTTCATATAACATTTAATTAAGGCAACTATCCACAGGACACCAAGATGCATAATGGAACCAAAATGAAGTACTGAATTCAACCAAGCATGCTTGCCAGCATCCTGGACTTAGTTACCTGAACAGATATTATTAACTAACAGGGTGTCGCTTACAATGTAAGGTGGCTTTCTCCTTATCCTATCTAATAAAAGAGTAATATGCAAATTGACCATCACACCAACACACAAGATGGCTGCCCCCATGTGGTCAAAGATGGCTGCCCCAAGGTGGACACAAGATGGCCACCACAAGATGGCCAGCAGGGGAGGGCAGTTGGGAGGGACCAGGATGGCAGAGAAGGGAAGTTGGGGGCGACCAGGTCTGCAGGAAGGGCAGTTGGGGGGGGCAGGACTGCAGGGGAGAGCAGTTGGGGGAGACCAGGCCTACAGGGAGGGCAGTTAGGGGTGACCAGGCTTGCAGGGGAGGGCATTTAGGCATCAATCAGGCTGGCAGGGGAGTGGTTAGGGGGTGATCAGGCTGGCAGGCAGAAGCGGTTAGGGGCAATCAATAAGGCAGGCAGGCGAGCAGTTGAGAGCCAGCAGTCCTGGATTGTGAGAGGGATGTCTGACTGCTCTACCTGGATCGGGCCTAAATGGGCAATCGGACATCCCTCAAGGGGTCCCAGATTGGAGAGGGTGCAGGCTGGGCTGAGGGATACAGACCCCCATGCACAAATTTTGTGCACCGTGCCTCTAGTGTTTTATAATTGGTCATATGACTAGATCAGATAAATTAATCCAGGGATTTCAGGTTGCATTAAAAAATTGCACACATGACACCTGGGTCTATGGAAAATATAATGGCTATGACAATTTTCACATCCATCATCACCCTAGCCAATAAGTTGCTACTGGCCTAAATGCTTCCAAAAGCTGAGCTACTGTTCTGGACCATTTCAGATAAGGCAAGGGACAAATTATGTAACATTTTTAAAAATTTGATTATTTTTATTGTAGGGATAATTGCCTGTAGATGAGTTTACTAGTCTTCTGGGAATCTTCCATGTCTAACTAAGGTTATAATCATTTTTAAGAGAATTCTACAATTATATGAGGCTTATGTAATATACTGGAGATATGTCATTAACATATAATTTTTTAAAATATATTTTTATTGTGGATAGTATTATAGATATCTCCCATTTTCCCTCACTTTACCCCCTCCTCTAAGCCTCTTCCAATCCTCACACAGGTCTTCACTACCCTATTGCCCATATCCATGGGCGCTATGCCTATAAGTATATAAGTTCTTTGGTTTAGCTCTTCTTCTTTCCTAACCCCACATTGAGGTATGTCAATCTGTTCTATGCCTCCCTGCGTTGGGTCTTATTTTGTTGGTCAATTCATTTTATTCATTAGATTCCACAAATCAGTGAGATCATGAGATATTTGTCTTTCCTAACTTGGTTATTTCACTTAGCATAATATTTTCCAGGTTTATCCATGCTGTACAAAGAATAAGAGATCCCTCTTTTTTATACCGAATAGTATGCCATAGTGTAAATGTCCCACAATTTTTTTAACTATTCATCTACTAATGGGACCTTGGGCTGTTTCCAAATCTTAGCTATTGTAAATAGAACTGTTATGAACAAAGGGGTGCATATATGTGGGAAGCCACCACTTTCCCAATAGTGTCATAAGTGTGCTCCAAGTAACGTGGAAGGCTGATGGACCTTGGACTTTAGCAGGGCCGTGTTGAGATAGTGATGGCTCGAGGAAATTTCCTGACCTAATAGCCTCAAAGTAAATATTTACTGATCTTAACTGACCTTGGAGATAGTCTGTCTACTACCTGTTTGCCTGAGGACAAGATGTGTATCAAAAACTGAATAAGAAGCTGACAGGTCCAGGGTTTCAGAGAGCTTCTCCACTAGAGGGGAGTTTCCACCGGGCACCCATGCCTTCTAAATTCTTATTTTTTTATCTGGATTTTTCATTTGTGCATGGCCCCTTCTTCAATCCTGAACCCTAGCTGTAAATGGATGTGGCATCTGGCGCCCAAATAGGCATCTAGAGAAGAAGATTCGCCTGAGTGAAAAACAAAAAGTGGAAATTCACTGGAAAGGTGGGAAGTTCACTGAAAACGTGGAAAAATTCACCATGCACAAAGCCCGTGCCAGCTTCAGAGTCACAAACCATAAATGGACGAGGAATGTATTTTATTTCAGCCAGGTTATAACGGGTAAGAATTTGAGTAAAAGGCAAAAACATCATTGTAAATTTTTAGCTTGTATGCTCAAGGATAAAGGAATTATGGTGTCAAAAGGTACTCTCTTAAATCAGGCTCAAGGAAAACAAGTGTCCTTGTAATCTTAACTAGGTGAACTCTTGTTCCAACTGCATTATGCCCACTTTGTATTGAGAATCAAAAGTCTGTGAAACCTAAGGCCCTGGATCCTCCACCTCAAGTGTGAAAGGCTCAATAGCTAGAGAAAATGGGGCTAACAGTCCTTTTACAAAAGGACTCCTTAATGCTTTGTCTGAAAATTACCACATGAAGCCTTGGTACAGGCAGATTTTAGAAAAAACTACTTTAGACGCCAGTCAATGCTATGGAGAGCAGAATAGGATAAGATCTGTGAACAACAGGCTGAGATCTAGGCCACATTCTGGCTGTAAGTCCCAGGCAATGTAAATCATCTGAAAGATCCATGAAAAGAACTCTGATTTATTAAGTCTTATTGATGTGTTATGGGCGCTTGTCTGTTGATTGTTGGTTTATCTGTCTTTGTTGTTTGATTTAATTTGTTTATTGTTAGTCTATTAAGCATGCCTTTAATTTAATTTAATAGGGAAAGAAAACAGTAGATGCCATACCATTACTAAATTCCCCCAAAGCAAACAGAATGTGGGGATGGAGAGAAAGAATATAAATGATACACGTGGCTGATAACACAGGTTCTAAAAAAAAATCCCTAGAAAAAGGGAGGTAACTAAAAAGGTCCCAGACGATTAATTACTAGGTCTTTTGGTGATCCTGTAATATGGACACCCACTCTTAATAGTGTTATTAAAAGTCTCATTTTCGCCATGATTTTATTTTCCAGTCCATCATTTGAAATTTGGATAGATGAGACATTTCTCACAATTTAGGGATGTGTCTGGGATTTCTATACCCATGAAGAGAAAAAGGCTGGCTTAAGAGAAGGCGTACCCCACCCGATTTTGGGTGGCCTCTTGGCCTAAGCCCCATCTCTTCACGGATGCTATAGAATAAACCCAATACTGTTTTTCTATAAAAGATGGCAAAAATGACACAAGGAAAATATACAGGCTGTGTTTGGGCAACAGGATTGATGTTTTCATAATAATGGGTAGTTCTTGAATAATAATGGACCGCATTCCAAGGTTAACATTAAAGCTACTGAAAGTTAGTAAGTTATTTCTGTTACAGAACTTGCCAAAAAATGCCTTGGATAATAATAATAGGCTTTAAAATCACAAAATTGTTAAAACATCCTATATAATAAAGAGGTAATATGCAAATTGAAAGTCATACCCTCACACAAGATGGCCACTCCCATGTGGTCACAAGATGGCCACCGCAAGATGGCTGGCAGGGGAGGACAGTTGTAGGTGATCAGGCCAGCAGGGGAGGGCAGTTAAGGGCGACCAGGCCTGCAAGGGAGGGCAGTTGGGGAGGACGAGGCCTGCAGGGGAGGACAGTTGGGGGTGATCAGGCCAGCAGGGGAGGGCAGTTGGTGGCAACCAGACCTGAAGGGGAAGGCAGTTGGGGGAAATCAGGCCTGTATGGGAGGGCAGTTGGGAGTGACTGGGCTGGTAGGGGAGCAGTCAGCGTTGATCAGGCTGGCAGGGGAGTGGTTAGGGGGTGATCAGGCTGGCAGGCAGAAGCAGTTTGGGGCATTCAGGCAGGCAGGCAAGCGGTTTGGAGCCAGCAGTCCTGGATTGTGAGAGGGATGTCTGACTGCCGGTTTAGGCCCAATCCCTGTGGGGTCCCAGATTGGAGAGGTTACAGGCTGGGCTGAAGAACACCCCTCCCAGTGCACAAATTTCGTGCAGTGGGACCCTAGTAAATAAATAAATGTAACTAAAATGAAGAATATAGAGAAACCAAGATGGCGGCATAGGTAAACACCTAACCTGCAGCCTCGCACAACAATTTCAAAAATACAACTAAAAGTCAAAATGGACATCATCCAGAACCACAGGAAAGCTGGCTGACTGATACGCCCACAACTAGAAGGAAAGAGAAAACCATAAGGAAAATCAGAGGAGCCGTAAAAGCCTGAGGTACGGAGACACAGGCAGAGACACGGGCGCGCGCGTGTGTGCAGGGAGGACGGAGACGGAGAGGATGGGGCGGCTGAGTGCCTGGCTAGAGTTCTCTAGCAGGAAGGAGATAAAAGCTCCAGATTGCGCTGAACCCCAGCTACAACTGCACTGAACCCCAGTTCTGGGCGAGACCGTGGGAAGCCAGGCTCATAATGGGGGAATCTGGGCTGTAAGGCGAAAATTCAGGTGAGCGGTGAAAGGCAGAGCTCTGGAGACGCCCACGTGAATGCACGCAGAGGACGGACTGTTGACTGTGCCACTGAATTGCCTTAGTGGGAAGGAGACAAAAGCTCTGGACTGCACTGAGCCCCAGTTCTGACTGCACTGAAACCCAGTTCCTGGCAAGAATCTGGGAATCCAGATTCATTGGGGGAGAGACTAGACTGTTTGGCAGCGGGCGAAACTCCAGGGTGCCTTTCTCTCAGAGGTGCTTGCAGGGAGTACAGAGGGACACTGAGGGACACTGAGACCCATGAACCTCATAGGGTGGGGCTGACAGGAAGCCAGGGCTGTAGGCTCCACCCTGAAACTCCGCCCCATCCAAGCTGAGCACAGAGGCTTTTACAATTTTGTAAGTCTAGTTGAATAAGGCTGTCTCCCGGCAGAGACACAGCTGATCCTCACAGCCAATTGGACTGGAGGTCAAATCCTCCCAGTGTACCAACAGCAATCAAGGCTTAACAACACCAAGACTTTGCACTCAGCCCACAAAGGGGGATACCAAGAGCAACCACCTAGGGAGATTGGGGAAGCTGAGCTACTGGCCCCTATAGGTCACTGACCACACAAAGCCACTCCATCAACACAGGGAGGCAGCCAAAATGTGGAGACACCGAAGCAGGTCATGAATAGAAGAGATGGAGGAAAGTAAACTAATGGATGACACAGTGTTCAGAACCACATTTATAAGGTTACTCAAGAATCTTCTAAAAACCGCTGAGAAACTTGAAGAGACCTTCAAGGACCTTAATGAGAATACCAAAAAAATGGAAAAGGACCAGTCAGAAATTATGCATACACTGTCTGATATAAAGAATATACAGAAACTGAACTGTAGATCACCATACCCCAAGAGTCAAACCAAAGATCTGGAACATGAGGAAGCAAAAAACACCCAACCAGAGAGGCGGAAAGTAAGAAGAATCCAAAAGTGTGAGGATAGCGTAAAGAGCCTCTGGGACGGCTTTAAGCATACCAACATCCGAATTTTGGGGGTGCCAGAAGAAGAGAGAGAGCAAGATACTGAAAAACTATTTTAAGAAATAATGACAGAAAACTTCCCCCACCTGATGAAAGAAATAGACTTACAAGTCCAGGAAGTGCACAGAACCCCAAACAAGAGGAATCCAAAGAGGACCACACCAAGACATATCATAATTAAAATGCCAAGGGCAAAAGACAAAGAGAGAATCTTGAAAGCAGCAAGAGAAAAACAGTTATCTACAAGGGAGTACCCATACGACTGTCAGCTGATTTCTCAACAGAAACTATGCAGGCCAGATGGGAGTGGCAAGAAATATTCCAAGTGATGAACAGCAGGAACCTACAACCAAGATTACTCTACCCAGCAAAGCTATCATTCAGAATTGAAGGTCAGACGAAGAGCTTCACAGACAAGAAAAAGCTAAAGGAGTTCATCACCTCCAAACCAGGATTACATGAAATGCTGAAGGGTATTCTTTAAGAAGAGGAAGAAGAAAAAAAAGGTAAAGGTAAAAATTATGAACAACAAAAAGACATCAAATACATACCTACCAACAAGTGAATCTAAAAATCAAGTGAATAAAAAAATCTGAAGAACAGAATGGACTGGTGAATATAATAGAATCAGGGACATAGAAAGGGAGGTGACAGACAATTCTCAGGGGGAAGGGGGTCTGAGGGGTTCAGGAAGAGATTGGACAAAAATCTTATACCTAAGGATGAAAACAGTGGCGGGGGGGGAAGGGTATGGGGTGGGGTGGGGAATCAGGTGGTTGGGAGCTATGGGGGGGGGGAACAGGAACACCTGTAATAATCATCTGAACAATATTTATTAAAAAATAATAAATAAAATGAAGAATATGTAATAAAGCTTTTCAGTAATAATTAGAAATATATTAACCCTTTTCACTTGCTTGCTTTTTTCTTGATTCCTTTATTCTACTCGGGATTTAATTTTTTAAATACCCCAGATTTTACAAAGCGCGGCAGTAGAATAAAAAACTGGAGTTGCTTGTCATACAAACTTATTTATTTGGATTTTTTTATATTTCAAATTATTGATACATTCAAAGAGTAATTTTAATCTCGATGCTAACCGTGTCGAGTCACACTCGACATCCGAGAGCAAAAGGTTAATAATGAAAGTCCAGTCACTCAAGAGGAGACTGACTGCACTCTCTGTCAGAGGAAAGGGCCAGTCCTCCTTCTCCACGTAAAAGCAGAGAAGCCACAGCAGTAACCTTGGATGTTATCTCTAAGGAAGAATGTGGCAGTTTTAAATTCAAGCAGCTACAGGCCTTCTCTCTCCTCCCCCTACTTTTTTGCCAGCCTCATATGCCTAAAAATAGTTTTCCAAAGTCTTTGGTAACTTAAAACTTTGGAGTTTGCTGAATTAAATAATAAAAATTATTAAATATCTAGGTATTTTAAATGACAAAATACTGAAATATTAATCTGAGTTTGCTTCATGTGAAAAATCTAGAGGATATAATTGAATCTATTAATTAAATATGTCTTGTATTTTATTTGAAATATATCCTTAGAGTATAAATATATTACTAATCTGAGAAATGCTAAGTATTTTACTTGCCACCTAAAATTTGAGGCTTCTAAGAGCTCAAAGTTCAAATTAAGTTGTGAGAAATTATATGGTTGGGATAACAAAATGCATAAAGTATACAAATTCATTATTGAGAAAATAATCCTTGTATTTTCTCTAGAGAAATTAAAAGTTTAAAATATATTGTAATCCTTATGTGCACTACGTGTAGTAAAATTTCAACCTAGGATGTAATATTTTATTAGCCTGATTTAAAAAATAAGATTAATTCTATTGTTTGAACCAAATTTTTAATATTTATTGATATCTTTTAGAATAATTACAAAAAGCGTATTGATAAATGTCAATCTAAGAAATGCTGACTGTTTACTTTTAATTATCATTGGAAAATTAGGTTTAAATATTGTATAGTTTTAATAATAGAAGGCAGGATATTCATTTTAGAAGAAAAGGAAGAGAAAGGTTTGTGCAAGTTGCTAAAGGTATATACAGAAAGAATATTAGAGTGGAAATACTTAATGGAAGGTATAAGGCATGGTTATGCATTTTTTAAGGACATAAAAAAGGTTTGAAGGATAATTTGAATGTATGAAATAGATAAGTTATGTATGTGATGAGAAGGAAAAAATAAGTTTTGAAAGAGAGAAATGAGTTCTCAAGTTAACTATTTGCAAGAGTTGTAAAAGGGTCATAAAACCTCAGGAAAATTTAAACAAAGGCTGGACCACTACCCGCATCATCCCCTGCCAAGGACAGAGTAAATGGTTAATATGGAAAGGGAGGGCAGGACAAAGTTGCTGAATACTTCTTAAGCAGAACCAGATTATTCAGCAGCGGAATTTTAAGACAGGAGCCCTCCAACAGCTTGCTCTTCAGATAGGCTGGGGTGGCATTTGTACTTTCTAGGTCAAATATATAAGTTGCTTACTTTGCTTTTTCAATAAAGATGAATACTTTAATTATTTAATAAGTTAGCTTTTCACAATATAATCTAGGTCTCATATAAACTCATTTATATGAATAGCCAATATTTTATGAGCAATTGGTTCTACTTAAAGTCTAAAGTAAAATTTGCATACATATGCAAATAAACACTAGCCAAAAAGAATGCTGTTTGAAAGTAAATTTAATCTTAATAAGAAGAAATTTTTAAATCTCTTCTGCTACTATTTACAAAGTAAACTAAAAGTTATTCAAGCATTAAATCTCACCATTAATGAGATACCATAAGTAAAAAGATAGTTACTTTTACTTCAAATGTATGCATTGCAGTATTGGCCAGCATGCCTCTCTCCTACTGTTTTTTCTAAAAAGCAACAAGTTTGTTGCTCTGTTTAAAAGAAAGTAAAAGTTTTTAAAGAAAACTCCCTAAATATGGCTTAGATTTTGCTCTGGGAGGAAATAAAGGGAAATGCCCTTCAAATATTTAGGAACTGTAATTAAAAGTCAACGTATTAGGCCTTAATAAAGTAGAAATATGAAAGGATTGCCTTAAGACCTTAAATGGCTTTTAGAATTTATTAGGGGACATTAATTGGGTAAGACCTTATCTAAAAATCTCTATGGGAGAAATGGAAAATTTATTCAATATACTTAGGAATATTAAGAAAGATCTTATTAAGTGCATGCAAAGGTCTACAGAATCATTTTCTAATATCATTGCTCGCATGTAACAGCAGTTTGCAACTATCCTACCTAATAAAAGAGTAATATACAAATTGACCTTAACTCCACTACACCCACAAGCCATGCCCACAAGCCACACTCACCAGCCAATCAGAAGCAAATATGCAAATAAACCCAACCAAGATGGCTACAGGCACAGAGAGCAGGAGGGAGGCTTGAGTTTCCCCAGTAACAAAGGAAGCCAAGCTTTCAGCATGCTGTTGCAGGTTTAAGCCTCCACTCAAGGCTACAAAGTTTCAATTATAGAAGGTAAACAAATCCAAACAGAAATGGCGGCAGCCACTGAGCTGGAAAGAGTGGGAGGCTTGGGTTTCCCCTGGCAATGGAGGAAGCAAAGCTTCTGCAGCCCTGGCTGGCCTAGGCCTCTGCTCCAGGCTACAAAGTTTCAATTATAGAAGAACACAAACCCCAAAAGAAATGGCTGCTGGCCACGGAGTGAGCAGGAGGCTTGGCTCCATTCCAGGCTACAAAGTTTCAATTGTAGAAGGTAAATGAATTCCAGATACCAGGGCCTCTGCTTGAGTTACCAGGGGGCATGGCCGGCCTGCAAACCACCACAGGCCCTTCACCCAGGCCGCCCCACACCCCAAGTGAACCCTCACCCTGATCTGGGATACCCTTCAGGGCAAACCAGCTGGCCCCCAACAGTGCACCAGGCCTCTATCCTATCTAATAAAAGAGTAATATTCAGATTGACCATCACTCCAACACACAATATGGCTGCTCCCATGTGGTCAAAGATATTGCCCCCATGTGGACACAAGATGGCCACCACACGATGGCCAGCAGGGGAGGGCAGTTGTGGGCAATCAGGCCAGCAGGGGTGGGCAGTTGGGAAGGACCAGGCCTGAAAGGGAGGGCAGTTGGGGGCAATCAAGCTTGCAGGGGAGGGCAGTTAGGGGGACCAGGTCAGCAGAGGAGGGAAGTTGGGGGTGACCGGGCCTGCAGGGAAGGGCAGTTGGGTGGGACCAAGGCCTACAGGGGAGAGCAGTTGGGGGGGACCAGGCCTGCAGGGAAGGGCAGTTAGGGGCAAACACGCTGGCAGGGGAGCAGTTAGGCATCAATCAGGCTGGCAGGGGAGTGGTTAGGGGGTGATCAGGCTGGCAGGCAGAAGCGGTTAGGGGCAATCAGGAAGGCAGGCGAGCAGTTGGGAGCCAGCAGTCCTGGATTGTCAGAGGGATGTCCTACTGTCCATTTAGGCCCAATACCACAAGGGTCTGGCCTAAAAGGTCAGTCAGACATCCCTCGAGAGGGCCCAGATTGGAGAGGGTGCAGGCTGGCCTGAGGGATACCCCCACCCCTCCCCACGTGCATGAATTTCATGCACCGGGCCTCTAGTATATAATACACACACACACACACACACAAATACACACTGAGTGGCCATATTATTATGTGTTCAAAGGTCATAATAATCTGGCCACTATATATATATATATATATATATATATATATATATATATATATATATGCCAAGTGGTTGGAACCATCTGGTAAATCCTATCTTCCCTAAACCAAGGACACTGAAAAGTAAATAATTTGCATTTTGCCTCCTTAAACAAAGCTTATGTCAATATACTCAAAAAGACTAGTAGCAGAAATCCAATTAGTGTCATTTACTCTCCACACCCAAGGACAAATGAAGTTAGCAAATAAACCTCACTTCAGACTGATTTCAATTGGCAAATTGGACTAAGTAGATATTCGGGGGAACTTAGTTGTCACCTACTAAAAAACAAATTACTACAATTTTTATATTACACCCCTATTATTATTATACCAAAAAATACTAGGCAGGAACCTATTCCTGGAGCATTAACTGTTTTTTACTTAGGGCTCATCTAATGGTAAAGCTGCTTATCAAGCAATGAATTCAGACCTAATCATCCAGACCAGTCATACTACTGTGCAAAGAATTTAATTAGAAGCCATTAAGGCTGCATTGCAGGATTTCCAAAAGCCTCTTATTATTATTTCTGTTTCTGCCTATGCTTATGGCCTGGTAAATGGAATTGAGACTGCTCAATTAAAATGGCTCAGTAACCAAAGTCTATTTATACTATTTAAACAGGCCCTGGTTCTTTAACAAAAGGAAATGCATATTCCAATCAATTAGTTGCTTTATTAAAACAGGCCACAGAATCTCATCAGCTTTTACATCAGCCTGCCAAAATATTTTACAGCAGGCAAAAGAGATTATCAAAGTGTGTTGCCCTTGCATGTTACATCTGCCTCCAGGGCCTCTAAAATCCCAACTTGAAAAACAAAATGGTGGAATAGTGGGAAAATCTCCTATAAGTAGACTACACCAAGTCTTAATTATTTTAAATTTTTTCACCTGTAACGCTGGTGGCAAGACACCTTTGGAATCACACTGGTGTCATTATAAGCCAAAGGAAAATGGTCTGGTTAAATGTACATATCTAGAGTCTGGATTATGGAAGGGCCCTGACCCCTTGTTAACCTTTGGTCAAGGATATGTTTGTGTATTTCCAGAAAACTCCTCTAAACCTGTGTGGAATCTTTAACAATGGATCCCAGAGAGGAACTGCTCACACTGTACCTGTGGCTGCAGACAGTCGACTACTCCAGCAGTAGCCCCAAGCAACATGCATAAGATAAGGAATGGGAGGAGAATGAGACAGAGGAGAAACAGTCCAGAGATGACTTGGGGGATGGTGAAGAAGCCTTGCAGTTATCAGTTGTGCGATAGTGCAGGTTGCCCTGGACAAAGCCAAAGAAGGTCAGACCTGCATTGTCATTGCCCACTGTTTGTCCACCGTCCAGACCTCGAATATCATTGCTGTCATGTCACAGGGGACAGTGATTGAGAAGGGAACCCATAAATAACTGATGGCCCACAAAGGAGACTACTGCAAACTAGTTCCTTTGATGCCTGGCAGCAATTTAAAAAGGACATGAAAGAACTCAATCCCTTTCATTGGATCTCCCTACATTTATTTTTTAGCATAACCACTATTGTCTGTCTTATTCTTGTTCTTATATATTTATTTCTAATCTGCAGATATGGAATGAAGAGTCTTAAAAGGACTCAAGTCCTGCAGACGGCATACACTTTTTAAGATTTATTAAGAAAACAAAAATGGGGAGATGCGGGGAGCCACTGCTTTCCCAATACTGTCATAAGAGTGCTCCAAGGAACACGGAAGGCTGATGGACCTTGGACTTTAGCAGGGCCATGTTGAGATAGAAATGGCTTGAAGCAATTTCCTGACATAATAGCCTCAAAATAAATCTTTACTAATCTTTAATGACCTTTGAGATAGTCTGTCTCCTACCTGTTTGCCTGAGGGCAAGATGTGTATCAAAAACTGAATAAAAAGCTGACAGGTCCAGGATTTCAGAGAGCTTCTCCACTAGAGGGAAGTTTCCACCTGGCCCCCAGGCCTTCTAAATTCATATTTCTTGTCTAGTGTTTTCATTTGTGTGCAGCCCCTTCTTCAGATCCTGATCCCTAGCCATAAATGGATGAGGCACATATATTCTTTCTGATTTGTGTTTGGGGTTTTTAGGATGTATTTCCAGAAGTGGGATCACTGGGTTAAGAGAATTTCCATTTTTAATTTTTCAGGGAACTTCATACTATTTTCCATAGTGGCTGCACCAATCTGCATTCCCACTAGCAGTGAACTGGTGTTCCCTTTTCTCCACATCCTCACCAACACTTATTGTTTGTTTATTTTTTATGATAGCCATTCTGACAGGAGTGAGGTGATATAAAATTGTGGTTTTAATGTGCATTTCTCTGATTATTAGTGACTTTAAGCATTTTTTTATATGCCTCTTGGCCATTTGTATGTCGTCTTTGGAGAAATGTCTGTTCAGGTATTCTGCAAAATTTTTATTTGGATTGTTTGTTTTCTTTTTGTTGGGTTGTATGAGTGTTTTATATATTTTTGATATTAACCCCTTGTCAGATGTATCATTGGCAAATATGTTCTCCCATACAGTCGGTTCCCTTTTCAATTTGATGGTGGTTTCTTTTGCTGTGCAGGAGTTTTCTATTTTGATGTAATACAATTTGTTTATTTTCTCTTTAGTCTCCTTTGCCTTAGGAGATGTATCCATAAACATATTGCTACATGAGATGTCTGAGATTTTACTGCCTATGTTTTCTTCTAAGTTTTTTATTGTTTCATGCATTACATTTAAGTATTTTATCCATTTTAAGTTTATTCTTCTGTATGGTGTAAGTTAGTGGTCTAGTTTAATCTTTTTGTATGTGTCTGTCCAGTTTTACCAGTATCATTTATTGAAGAGGCTGTCTTTACCCCATTGTATGTTCTTGCCTCCTTTGTCAAATATTAATTGACCATAACAGTGTGGGTCAATTTCTGGGGTCTCTGTTTTGATCCATTGGTCTATATGCCTGTTTTTGTGCCAGTACCAGGCTGTTTTGGTTATAATAGATTTGTAGTATAGTTTGATATCTGGTATTGTGATCCCTCCTACTTTGTTCTTCTTTATCAAGATTTCTGCAGCTATTTGCGGTCTTTTATGGTTCCATTTAAGTTTTTGGAGTATTTCTTCTAACTCTGTGAAGTATTCCATTAGTATTTTAATAAGTATTGAGTTGAATCTGTAGATTGCTTTGAGTAGTATAGATATTTAAATGGTGTTAATTCTTCCAATCCATGAACATGGTATACACTTCCATTTATTCCTATCTTCCTTTATTTATTTTTTTCAATGTCATATAGTTTTCCACAGACAGACCTTTTACCTCCTCCTTGGTTAAGTTTATTCCTAGGTATCTTATTTTCTTTTGTTGTTGCAATGGTAAATGGGATTGATTTTTTAGTTTCACTTTCTGAGAATTCATTATTGGTGCACAAAAATGCCATTAATTTGTGGATGTTGATTTTGTATTCTGCTACCTTGCTGAATTCCTTTATGAAGTCTAGTAATTTCCTGGTGGAGTCTTTAGGCTTTTTGACATCCAATATCATGTCATCTGTGAATAATGGCAGTTTTACTTTATCCTTTCCAATTTGTATGCCTTTTATCTCTTCTTCTTGTTTGATTTCTGTGGCTAGGACTTCCAGTACTATGTTGAATAAGAGTGGTAAAAGCTGACACCCTTGTCTTATACCTGTTCTTAAGGAAAATGCTTTTAGTTTTTGCTCATTGACTATTATGTCAGCTGTAGGTTTGTTGTATATGGCCTTTATTATGTTGATGTATTATCTCTCTGTTCCCACTTTACTGACACCTTTTTATCAAAAAGTGTGTTGGATATTGTTGAATGATTTTGCTTTTTTTGAAATACATTTTATTGATTTTTTACAGAGAGGAAGGGATAGGGATAAAGAGTTAGAAACATCGATGAGAGAGAAACATTGATCAGTTGCCTTCTGCACACCCCTTACTGGGGATGTGCCCACAACCAAGGTACATGCCCTTGGCTGGAATCTAACCTGGGACCCTTCAGTCTGCAGGCTGATGCTCTATCCACTGAACCAAACCATTTAGGGCTGAATGATTTTTCTGCATCTATTGATATATCATGTGGTATTTTGTCTTTCAATTTGTTTATGTGATGTATCACATTTATTGATTTGTGAATATTGTACCAGCCTTGCAACCCTGGAATAAATCCCACTTGATCATGGTGTATGATCTTTTTAATATATTGCTGGATCCAATTTGCTAATATTTTATTGAGGATTTTAGCATCTGTGTTCATCAGGGATTTTGTCCTCTAATTTTCTTTCTTTGCAGTGTATTTATCCAGATTTAGAATTAGGATAATGCTAGCTTTGTAAAAAGAGCTTGGAAGTGTTCCTTCTTCTTACATTTTTTGGAATAGTTTGAGGAGGACAGGTGTTAGTTCTTTTTTGAATGTTTGGTAAATAAAATTCACCTGTACGTCCATCCAGTCCTGAACTTTGTTTGCTGGAAGTTTTTTAATTACTGCTTCAATTTCATTAGTGGTCATTGGCCTACTCAGGTTTTCTGATTCTTCCTATTTGAGATTTGGAAGATTGTAGGTTTCTAGGAATTTGTCCATTTGACCCAGGTTGTCCAATTTCTTGGAATATAGTTGTTCATAGTATTTGCTTACAATCCGTTGTATTTCTGTGGTGTCCATTGTTACATTGCCTCTTTCATTACTTATTTTAATTATTTGTGTCCTCTCTCTTTGTTTCTTGATGAGTCTGACTAGGAGTTCATAAATCTTGTTTATATGTTAAAAGAACCAGATCTTGGATTTATTGATGTTTTGTACTTTTTGTTTAGTCTCTATGTCATTTACTTCTACTCTCATTTTTACTATTTCCTTTCTTCTACTTCCTCACAGCTTTTCTTGCTGTTCTCTTTCCAGTTTATATAGTTGTAGGGTTAATTTATTATTCCCTTTTCTTGTTTCTTGCAGTAGGTTTGTAGTGCTATGACTTCTTTCTAAGGATTGCTTTTGCTGTGTCCCATAGGTTTTGGGTGGTTGTGTGTTCATTTTCATTTGTTCTCAAAATGTTTTTAATTTTCTTCTTGATTGCATTGGTATCCTAATCATTTTTTAATAAAAGGCTATTTAACCTCATTGTATTTGAGTTTTTGTTTTGTTTTGTTGTTGTAGTTGGTTTTTAACTTTACCCCATTGTGATCTAAGAAGATGCATGGGCCCTAGCCAGTTTGCTCAGTGGATAGAGCATTGGCCTTTGGACTGAAAGGTTTCAGGTTTGATTCCGGTCAAGGGCACATGCCCATGTTGTGGGCTTGATCCCCAATAAGGGGCATGCAGGAGGCAGCCAATCAATCATTCCCTATCATCATTGATGTTTCTATCTCTCTCTCCCTCTCTGAAAACAATAAAAAAATTAAAAAATAAAAGAAGATGCTTGGTATTATATTGATATTCTTAAATTTGTATAGACTTGTTTTGTGGTCTGTTTTGAGAATGTTCCATGTGCACTTGAGAAGAATGTATATTATTTTGCTTTGGGGTGAATGTTCTGTACATTTTGGTTAGATCCATTTGATCTTGTGTTTCATTTAAGGCCTCTTTTTCCTTGTTAATTTTTTGTCTGGAAAACCTATCCAATGATATCAGTGCAGTAATAAAGTCCCCCACTATGACTGTATTGCTGTCAATCTCTTCCTTAAAGATCATTAATGTGCTTGGGTGCTCCTATATTGGGTGCATATATGTTTATAAGGGTTATATTTTCTTGTTGAATCATTCCCTTTAGTATTATGAAGTGGCCTTCTTTGTCTCATGTTATGGCCTTTGTTTGGAAGTCTATTTTGTCTAATATGAGTAATGCTACCCCAGCTTTTTTTCCTTTCCATTTGCATGGAATATACTTTTCCATGCCTTCACTTTCAGTCTGAGTATATCTTTTGTTCTTAGGTGGGTCTTTTGTAGAGAACCAATATAGGGGTCAAGTTTTCTTTATTTTATTAAAAAAAACACACATGATTTTAAGTATAATAATCTTACATTCAATAAACATTAATATTTCAAGAAAAATGATTTTAAATATAATAATATTACCAAAACTGTACTAGCATAGTAAAATATCACAAAAGTTCTAGGAATATTAAACATCTTCAAATAACAAGATTACTTCTATTATATCTAAAATAGTTTTTTCCTCTGGCTTTATTCTTGTTCATCAGTTTATGTTCTTCATTATATTCCACAAATGAGTGAGATCATGTGATATTTATCTTTATCTGAGTGGTTTATTTCGCTAATATAATGCTCTCCAGGTCCAACCATGCTGTTACAAAAAGTAAGAATTCCTTCTTTTTTACAGCAGCGTAGTATTCCATTGTATAGGTGTACCACAGTTTTTTAATCCACTCATCTTCTGATGGGCACTTAGGCTATTTCTAAATCTTAGATATTGTAAATTGTGCTGCTATGAACATAGAGGTGCATATATCCTTTCTGATTGTTGTTTCTGTTTCTTGGGATATAATCCTAGAAGTGGAATTACTGGGTCAAATTGGAGTTCCATTTTTAACTTTTTAAGGAAACTCCATACTGTTCTCCACAGTGGCTGCACCAGTCCACATTCTCACCAGTAGTGCATGAGGGTTACTTTTTCTTCACATCCTTGCCAGCACTTGTCTTTTGTTGATGATAGCCATTCTGGCACGTGTGAGATGGCATATTGTTGTTTTGATTTGCATCTCTCAGATGATTAGTGACTTTGAGCATGTTTCCATATGTCTCTAGGCCTTCTGAATATCCTCTTTCGAAAAGTGTCTATTTAGATCCTTTGCCCATTTTTTGATTGGATTGTTAATCTTCCTTTTGTTAAGTTGTATGAGTTTCTGTAAATATTAGAGATTAAACCCTTATCTGAAATAGCATTGGCAAGTATATTCTCCCATGTAGTGGTCTTTCTTGTTTTTTTGTTGATGGTTTCTTTTGCTGTGCAAAAACTTTTTATTTTGATGTAGTCCCATTTGTTTATTTTATCCTTAGTCTCCATTGCCGTAGGAGCTGTGTCTGTAAAGATATTACTACAACATATGTCTGCTATTTTGCTGCCTATGGATTCTTGTAGGATTTTTATGGTTTCCCGTCTTACATTTAAGTCCTTTAGCCATTTTGAGTTTGTTTTTGTGTATGGTGTACATTGGTTACCTAGTTTCATTTTTTTTTTCATGCATCTGACTAAATTTCCCAGGACCATTTATTAAAGAGACTGTCTTGAATCCATTATATGCTCTTGCCTCCTTTGTCAAATATTAATTGAGCATAATGGCTTGGGTCGATTTCTGGGTTCTCTGTTCTGTTCCATTGGTCTATAGGTCTCTTCTTGTGCCAGTTCCAGGCAGTTTTGAGAACAGTGGCTTGGTAATATAGCTTGAAGTCTGGTATTGTGATCTCTCCAACTTTGTTCTTCTTTCTCAGGATTGCTTTGGCTATTCGGGCTCTTTTTTTTTTTCAGATGAATTTTTGGAGTGTTTGTTCTAGGTCTGTGAAATATGCCATTGGTATTTTAATGGGGATTGCATTGAATCTGTAGATTGCTTTGGGTAATATGGACATTTTAATGATGTTGACTCTACCAATCCATGAACATGGTATGTTCTTCCATCTGTTTATGTCTTCCTCTATCTGTTTTTTCAGTGTCCTGTAGTTTTTCAAGTATAGGTCTTTTATCTCCTTAGTTAAGTTTATTCCTAGGTATCTTAATTTTTTTTTGGAGCGATGGTAAATGGGATTGCATTTTTTCATTTCTCTTCCTGTGAGTTCCCTATTTGTGTATAAAAAGGCCATAGATTTCTGGGTGTTAATTTTGTAACCTGCTACATTGCCAAATTCATTTATTAGGTCTAGTAGTGTTTTGATGTTGTCTTTGAGGTTTTCTATGTATAATATCATATCATCTGCGAATAAGGACAGTTTTACTTCTTCTTTTCCAATGTGGATGCCTTTTATTTCTTCTTCTTGTCTGATCACTATGGCTAGCACTTCCAGGACTATATCAAACAGTAGTGGTGAAAGTGGGCATCACTGTCTTCTTCCTTTTCTTAGGGGAAATGAGTTTAGTTTTTGGCCATTAAGTTTGATGTTGGCTGTAAGTTTGTCATATAAGGTTCTTATTATTTTGAGGTATGATCCCTCTATTCCCACTTTGCTGAATTTTTATCAAGAAAGGGTGTTGGATTTTGTAAAATGCTTTTTCTGCATCAATTGATGTGATTATGTGATTTTTTTCTCTCAGTTTGTTTATGTGATGTATCACATTTATTGATTTACAGATACTGTACCATCCTTGCATCCATGGAATAAATCCCACTTTGTCGTGGTATATGATCTTTCTAATATAATGCTGAATCAGATTTGATAGAATTTTGTGAGGATTTTAGCATCTATGTTTATCAAGGACATTGGCCTGTAGTTCTCTTTTTTTGTGGTGTCTTTATCTGTTTGGGAGATTAGGGTAATGCTGGCTTCATAGAAAGAGCTTGGAAGTGTGCCTTCCTCTTGAATTTTTTGGAATAGTCTGAGGAGGATAGGTTTTAGTTCTTCTTTGAATGCTTGGTAGAATGCCCCTGTAAAGCCATCTGGACCAGGGCTTTTGTTTGCTGGAAGAATTTTTATCACTGCTTCAATTTCTTCAGTAGTTATTGGCCTATTCATGTTTTTTTTTTATTCTTTTTGATTGAGTTTTGGGAGCTTGTATTTTTCTAAGAATATGTGCATTTCATCTAGGTTTTCCATTTTGTTGTAATAGAGTTGTTCATTGTACTTGTTCATAATCCTTTGTATGTCTGTGGGATCTATTGTTAGTTCACCTCTTTCATTTCTGATTTTATTTATAAGGGTCCTCTGTCTTTGCTTCTTGGTGAGCCTGGCTAGAGTTTCATCAATCTTGTTTATCCTTTCAAAGAACCAGCTCTTGGTTTTCTTGATCTTTTGTATTGTTTTTTGTTGTTGTTTGTTTTTGTTTTTTTTTTCTCTCTCTATGTCGTTTATCTCTGCTCTGATATTTATTATTTCCTTCCTTTTGTTTTTGATTAGCTTTTCCTTTGCTCTCTTTCTAACTCTTTGAGTCATAGGTTTAGATAATTTATTACCATTTTTTCTTCATTTTTGAGATAGGCCTGTAGAGCTATGAACTTCTCTCTCAAGACTGCTTTCGCTGTGTCTCATAGATTTTGAATTGTTGTGTTTTCATAGACATTTGTTGCCATGATGCTTTTTATTTCTTCTTTGATCTCTTTGGTAACCCAATCTTTGTTTAATAGCATGCTATTTATCCTCCAGGTATTTTCTTTTTTTGATTGTTTTTATTGCAGTTGATTTCTAGAGTTATGTCATTGTGATCTCAGAAGATGCTTGATATGATTCCTATCTTCTTGAATTTGAAGAGACTTTGCCTTTGTACTAATTTGTGGTCTATCTTTGAAAATGATCCATGTGCACTTGAGAATAATGTATATTCTGTGGCTTTTGGATGAAATGTTCTGTAGATATCAATTAATTCCATCTGATCTAGTGATTCATTTAGCATTGACGTTTCTTTGCTGATTTTTTGTTTAGAGGATTTTCCAGTGTTGTTAGTGGGGTATTAAAGTCCCCTTTTATGACTGTATTGCTGTCAATCTCTCCCTTGGTATCTTCCAGATGTTTTTTTTTTAATGTATTTGGGTGCTCCTGTATTGGGTGCATATATGTTTACCAGAGTTATTTCTTCTTGTTGGATTACTCCCTTTAGTATTATGAAGTGGCCTTCCTTATCTCTTGTTATGGCCTTCACTTTGAGGTTTTGTTTGTCAGATAAAAGTTTTGCTACCTCAGATTTTTTTTTTCATTTTCATTTGCCTGAAATATCTTTTTCTATCCCTTCACCATCAGTCTGTGTGAGTCCTTTTTTCTGAGGTGGGTTTCCTGTAGACAGCAGATATATGGGTCATGTTTTCTTATTGACTCACCTACCCTATTTTTTGATTGGGGTGTTTAATGCCTTTACATTTAAAGGTATTATCGATAGTTACTTTTTTGTCACAATTTTTATTCTTTATGCCTGTATTCTTTCTTCCCTTCCAATTTCTTCTTTTTACAGCAGACCATTTAGCATTTCTTGCATTGCTGGTTTTGGTGGTAATAAACTCCATTAGTCCTTTTTTGTCTGTGAAGCTCCAGATTTCACCCTAAACTGTGATTGATATCCTTTCTTGGTACAGTATTCTTGGATTCAGACCCTTCCTTTGCATGACTTTGTATATTTCATTCCAATCCCTTCTGACCTGATGTGTTTCTGTTGAAAAATCTGTTGATAGTCTAATCAGAGATCCCTTGTAGGTAACTTTGTGTCTCTCTCTGGCAGCCTTTAAGATTCTTACTTTGCCGTTGGTGTTTGCTAATTTAATTATAATGTCTCTTGGTGTCGGTCTTTTGGGGTTCATCTTATTTGAGACTCTGAGAAACTTAAACTTGTGTGAGTTTTTTCTTACCAATATCAGGGAACTTTTCTGTCATTGTTTCTTCAAACATGTTTTCTATTCCTTGCTCAGTTTCCTCTCCTTCTTGAACCCCTATTATGTGGATGTTGTTTCATTTTGTGTTGTCCCAAAGTTCCCTTACTCTCCTCCTGTTTTTAAAGTATTTTTTCTAGATGCTGCTCTGCTTATGTATTTTTTCCTATCTTATCTTCTAGCCCACTAATGCTGTCTTTTACTTCTTCTAATCTACTGTTGATCGTTTCTCTTTAGTTATTTATTGCAGTGATGTCATTTTTAAAATATATTTTTATCGATTTTTTACAGAGAGGAAGGGAGAAGGATAGAAAGTTAGAAACATCCAAGAGAGAGAAACATCAATTTGCTGCCTCCTGCACACCCCTTACAGGGGATGTGCCTGCAACCAAGGTACATGCCCATGACTGGTACTGAACCTGGGACCCTTTACTCTGCAGGCCGATGCTCTATCCACTGAGCCAAACCAGTTAAGGCACAGTGATGTCATTTTTCATTTCATCTTGGTTCTTCTTCATTTACTCTTGGTTCTTACACATATTGATAAATTTATCTTCCATCCATTTCAGTGATATTATGACCATTTCTCTGAATTCTTTCTCTGACATATTGCTTACCTCCATTTCATTTACTTCATTTCTGGGGATTCCTCCTTTTCTTACATATGTGGGCTATTTCTTT
Organism: Cnephaeus nilssonii; assembly: GCF_951640355.1. NCBI lineage: Eukaryota > Metazoa > Chordata > Mammalia > Chiroptera > Vespertilionidae > Cnephaeus > Cnephaeus nilssonii. The sequence goes on along the minus strand of NC_137071.1, from coordinate 57,260,261 downwards.
GTCTCCCCATGATCGCTTCTCTCAGGGTTTCTGGTTACGTAGCTCTGTCTCTCCTACCTTGACTTAATGGCACAAAATACAACACGACAAGACACAAACACAGGGCACCAGACACCAATGTATTCACGGTACTAATTCCCCCAAATAAAGGTGGCCACCAGAGAAAAGAGTATTAGGGAATAGAAAAGAGTGAAAAAATGATATTGAGAGAATGAAAAACTGTAAGAGAGAAAAGAAAGAGTAGAAAAAAGAATGGGAAAAATATATGAATATGGGGAGAAAACTCAAATAAAACAACAACTAATCAAAAACATGCAAAGAACAAACACCCAGAGATTAATGCAAACTACAAACAAAAACAAATCCAAAAAATGCAAACAACAAACCTTCAAACAACCAAATCCCAGATGAATCTGAGGAGGCAGAGCTTATTTCCAGAAGTTAAGGTCAAGGAATTGAATCAATGGGGAAATAACCACAATTCAGTATATAGGAGGTAGAAAGAGAATGAGTGTATAAGCAGAAAAGTAAAAAACGAAATATAAAAAAAGAAATATATATATATATATATGAAAGAAAAAAAGAAAAAAAAATATATATATATAAATTTCCTGCTTCTTTAATCTATCTATGTATACATTTACTATTGGAAAAGGAGAGTAGATAGGCCTGAGTTGGTGATTGGATTTAGTTAAGCTGTTAGTAGACGAAGAGAACAAGGTAGGAGAGGAAAAACAGACACAAAAACAAAGGAATAAACAACAGCAACAAATTAACTAACTAACTAGCTAACCAAAAATTGAACAACCACAAGACACAAAGAAATAAAAAGCAAAAAAAAAAATTTGGCTAGTGAAGAAAGAGAAGACAGAAATATGTATGGGCTTGGATCAGGGGCGAGGAAATTATATATATGAGTAAGATCAGTTTTTAACAGGGAGTAAAAAGATAGGATAGAGAAAAACTAAAGCAGGAACAGGGTAAGAGAAACAGGACAAAAGCAGGAAAAGTGAGGAAGAGAGTGTTAGGCATAAAGGAAAAATTGAGATAAAGTAAAATAGTGCTAAAGGGAAAATAATAGAATGTAGAACACAAATAACAAAATAAAATTAAAGAAAATATAAAATAAAATAAAACTTTAAAAAGGGTAAAATAATAATGTTTATAATAATAGTTAAAAATATAATAATAAACAGGGTAAAATCAAGCGAAAGAAAAAAATTGAGTTTCTTAAATAAAAGATAAAAAATAAAAATGTGAGGTAGTGAAGGTCTTCACTTCCTCTACTGTTCTGCTTGGCATGTCTGCTTCTTTTAAGATAGTCGGCATAGTATTGAAGTTCCTTGTGATCCACTGCTCCTCTCTGTCATAAGCCACAACCCTGTTTTCAAGCAGGCAGGATCTCTCTGCTCTCTTTGGTTATCAGCATGTCTTTAGTTGTATTTAACCACAAGAGTCAATTTCTGATACAGCCCCTGGTTGGCAGTGTTTTTGTCTTAATATCCGAGGCTAAAAGGTCTCTCTATCCAGTATTCAGATTTTGCTTTTCCTGCCACAGTTAATATTGGGTTGGAGGGATGTACTGCCCCAGAGCTGGTTTCCTGTTCATCTCTCCCCACGCTGATCCTCAGTTTCCACCAAAACAACTTTCCCCTGCAGTCTTAGTGAGTGTTTTTAATTGGAAGATCCTATGTACTGGACTTAGCCAGCAAAAACAAGAATTTAAAAAGAAAAAAGAAAGCCAGAGGAGGTGCACAGACTCGCATCTTTTTCCCCTGGCACTGTGTTCAACTTTTCTCCTTGGCTCTGTGCACATCTCTGTGCACCTCTCTGTGAGCGACTCTGTGTGCATCTTTTCCCCCTGGCTCTGTGCTGCCGGTACAGAACTTCAGGATGCATTTCTGGGCCCAGTCCAGCTGTGGGTTAATATATAGAGTCCCCTTCTGCCAGTAGCCCTGTGGACCCCCTTCCACATTCGAGGGCTACACTGACCCCAACGGCCATGGATTTTGTGGGGCGCAGTCTCCCTCTGAGACTCTAGTCCCTGCTGCGCACCTTTCTCCCTCCAGCCTGGATACCAGATCTCACCTTTCTCTAGGCAATATCTGACCTTTCTGTCCATGGATTTCCTCACCAGCTGTGTTTAATTTGCCACTTCTGGGTGGGTACCATTTGATTCATCTGTTCCTTCTATCTGCTCTGTGAGAATGTGCAGGGCCCATCCACATTTTCTGCACCTCTTTGTCTCCTCCTGAACAGACCTCTCAGCTGCCTGCTGTTGGGGAGGCTGGAGTTCTGGCATTCATGGGTTTGCAGCTGAGGTAGCTGGTCTCTGGGCATTGTGGTTGTAAGGTCCCAGGAGGTATCCAAGGTCGCGCCGGTTGAAGGTAAGACTGGGATTCTGATCACAGTTGGTCTCCTTATCACAGCCGGTCTCTCCTTCAAGATGGCATGGCCTCTATGGCAGAGCCAGCCTCTCTGGGAGAGATACAGCAGTAATAGAGGCTGTCCAGCCATGGGAGTCTGGTCTGCCAGTCCCCAACAGTCCCTTGGAATATAGCTGTCTCTCACTCACAAATACAGACACTCCCCACATGTCCACACACTCTCCTTTTGTTCTCTCAATCACACACTATCTTGCAGCCTGCTGTCCTATTGGCTGCCATCTTGGATCTCATGATATCAACTTTTATTCTTGAAGATTGACTGTCATGGTGAGTCATTTTCTTCTCTTGCTATTTTCAAAATTCTATCTTTATCTTTGATTTTCAACATTTGAGTATGGTGTGTGTAGGTATAGATCTCTTTGAGTTTATCTTACTTGTATTGTTTTTGAGCTTGTAAGTTTTTAATTAAATTTGGGTGGTATTTTTCATTCATTATTTCTTTAAATATTCTTTCTGTTCCTTTCTCTGCTATTGTTCTGGGACTCCCATTATGCTAATTTTAGAATGCTTAGTGGTTTCCCATAGGTCTTTTAGGTTCTCTTTATTTTTCTTTATTTCTCTTTCTCAGATTACATGTCTCAATTGATCTATCTTCACATTTATTGTTCCTTTTTTCTGAGAACTTACATCTGTTATGGAGCCCCTTTATCATTTTTTTAAATTTTAGTATTTTCAACACCAAGATTTTCTTCTCTTTTATGAAAACAATTTATATTTCTCTATTGATATTCTTAATATTGATTTAATAAGAAATCATCATACTTTCATTCTCATACTTTCCTATAATTCTTTGGATATTATCTCCTTTGTTACTGTGAGTATCTTTATGAATACCATTTTTGATGCTTTTGTCTAATAAGTTCAACTGAGGGCTTCTTTAAGGATGGTTTTTATTCATTGCTTATTGGTTTGTATATTAGTCATACATTTTGTGTGTGTTTTTATTGATTTTAGAGAGAGGAAGGGAGGGGGATAAATAGATAGAAGCATCGATGAGAAAAGATATTGATTTGCTGTCTCCTAAATACCCCCTACTGGGGATCAATCCTGAATCCCAGGCATGTGCCCTGACCAGGAGTCAAACTGGGGACCTCTTGGTTTATGGGTTGACATTCAACCATTGAGCAAGACTGGCCAGGCTGTTAGTCATACATGTTTTTATGCTTCATAATTTTTGTTAGAAACTGGACATTTAAAATAACATAACTTGGCAACTGTGGAAATCACCCCTCAGGTTTTGTTCTTACTGCTTTTTAAAATTTATCACTATTGTTACAATTGTTGGTATTTGCTTCTTTAGTAACTTTCCAGAACTATTTTGGCAAAATCTGTACTCCCTGTCATATGTGATACTGAAGTCTCTGCTGTCAGCTTAGTGTTCAGTTACTGATTGGAAAAAGGTTTATTTAAATGCCTTCATCCAGTGAGACTTTTTTCTTATGTGAGCTCGGTGTGTGTGTGTGTGTATTGGGCTGTTTATAATTCTTCCTTAGCCTTCTTTTCTTTCTAATGAAAACCCCAAAATCAGCCAGAGGTAAACATTAAGGGCTCTTATGGGTCTTTATTGGGCATGCTACTGCCTTACACATATATGTGGGCTTCTGGATACCAGAAACGTGTCAGAGTTTTCAAATCTCCTGTCTATATCCACTTGGTTTGCCGTAAATAAGTACCATAGACTGAATGGCTTATAAGCAACAGAGATTTATCCCTAGTAGTTCTGGGAACTAGAAGTCCAATATTAAGATGCCAGCAGATTCAGTGTCTAGAAGGGCCTGATTCCTGGTTTATTGATGGCTGCTATATCACTGTAATCTCACATATAGGAAGGAGATGAGGGAGCTCTCTGGTTTTTGTTGTTGTTTTATTTTAATAATGGTATTAATTCTATTCATGAGGACTTCACCCTCATGACTCAATCACTTCTTAAAAGTCTCACTTCCAAAATCTGTTACTTCAGACATTAGGATTTAACATAAATATTTTGGGATACACAATATTCAGCCCATAATACTCCTCACCTGGCTCCGCAAAATTCAAGTCCTTCTTACATACAAAATACGTTTATTTCATCCCAATAACTTGAAAGTCTTAACTTGTTTCAGCATCAACTCTAAAGCCTAAAATCAAAAGCCTCATTTAAATATCACATATTATTTTTGGGTGAGACTCAAGGTACTATTTATCCTGAGGCAAATTCCTTTCCAGCTGTGAACCCGTGTAATCAACATGTGTGCTTGCAAAAATACCATGCTGGGACAAGCATAAGATAGACATTACCATTCTAGAAGGTAAAAATAAGAAATAAGAAAGAGGTAGCAGTTCCCACATAAGTCCAAAAGCAAATGGGAAAATTCCATTAGATCTTCAGACAAGAATGATCCTCTTTGACTCAATGCTTTGCTTTCCAAGCCCACTGATGTGGAGGTCCCACCTTCTGAATACACTAGGGCAGGAGTCCCAACTTCCAGACCCACTGGAGCAGTATTCGTGTCCCCAAGGGTTTAACAGATAGGAGTTGGGCCCTCAAGGTCTGGGCAGACCTGCCCTCATGACTTTGGGTGATCCTGCCCTTGCAGCAACTTTGTGCTTTCTTGTCACCCCTTAGTGTTCTCTCCCAAACAGGCTTTCTCATTTTTATAATATGGATTGACTTATAATTTTCCAAATCTTTAAGTTCTGCTTCCTTTTAAATTAGCAATTCATCTTTAAGTAATTTCTATCTTTTCACATTTCATCATAAGCAGTCAGGAGAACCCAAGTTGTTCCTTCAACACTTTGTTTAAAATTTGCTTCAGTTAAATAAGTTCATTGCTCACAAATTCTACCTTTCACAAAACATGAAAACAAATTGGCCAACTTCTTTGGCACATTATAACAAGGATCATCTTTCCTCCAGTTTGTAATAACATGTTCCTCATTTGCATCTGAGAGCTCATTAGAATGGCCTTTACTGTCCATATTTCTATCAACATTCTGTTCAGGATTACTTAAGTATTATTCAAGAAGTTTGAAGCTTTCTTTACAGCTCTTCTCTTTTCTTTCTAAGTTCTCACAAGAATCATCCTTAAAGGTCTGTTCATGGAAATGTAGGTTATTTTCTACCATGCACTTCCAAACTCTTACAGCTTCTACCCAGTTCAAAAACAGCTTCCATATTTTTGTTTGTTGCAGAAGTAATCCTTGGTACAAAGTTCCTTTCTTAGTTCATTTGGGTTGCTAATCATCTCTCAAAAGGCCCTACCTCCAAATACCTTTAAGAATAATGACTATAAATATGATTGTCTTCAAGCAAAAATACCAGAGTAGTCCTTGTTTTGTTCCATCACAACCTGTTTTCTCTCAGAAAATGACATATTTGTGAGTAGTTTTTTGACCAATTTCTTCAAAAAGGATCTGTTTTCTTTCATTTTGAAAGCAGCAAACATGAGATTTTTGAAAGACAGCCAATTTAATTATGTATATTTACTAAAATACCCTGGAAAGATTGTTTGCTTGATGCTTTTACTGAAAATCTAATACAAACAAACTCTGCACAAGCTTAATTTTCTCTTAATCTACAACCTTAATCATCAAAATCACCTTCAGTTCAAAACACACTTACCTTGATTTCTGTGCCTAGTGAATTATTTTCTTTGCCTAAAAAAATCTTATCTGAATTACAGGAGATTTTACTCTAAGTAAACTCTAGGGCAAATATGCATGTATTTGCAATGGTATATTTCTTTTGTAAATGAAGACAAATGCATTTCAGCTTTATGAAAGTGCATGACCCAAATATCACACACAAAAAATAAATTATTCAGCTAACTAGGAGATGCTGTTCATATTTTCCCCAAAGATTATCTCAAATCATACTGTTATTTGATATATCATTTTTTTCTGTTAATGTTAGGAAAGCAAAATATAATTATAAAGCCACAAACATGGAGGTAATAGATTATTTGGTATGGTTAAATTAACACATATGAATTGCATAATGTAATAATTATATCTTCTGATACTAAAATGTCAAGAGTACCTTTGAAATTAGTGGCTTTCCTGAAAATTTAAAGTATGTTCACTGTCTGATTTAGCCTATGGTGATAGCCTACCATAAAAGTTATGATAGACTCTGGTTATGAAAATCCAGTAATGCATCTTTAAATGTAGAACTTTAGCAGTAGAAGTGCTGAACTTCCAATATAAAAGTGTGTAAGTATATGGACGTGGTTGATGCTTTTAAAATATTGCAGTTATGGCCAAAACCGGTTTGGCTCAGTGGATAGATCGTCGGCCTGCGGACTCAAGGGTCCCAGGTTCGATTCTGGTCAAGGGCATGTACCTTGGTTGCGGGCACATCCCCAGTAGGGGGTGTGCAAGAGGCAGCTGATCAATGTTTCTCTCTCATCGATGTTTCTAACTCTCTATCCCTCTCTCTTCCTCTCTGTAAAAAATCAATAAAATAAAAAAACATATTGCAGTTATGGATTTCTAATTCATTCCTGAGTGTTTCATTAACAGCAATTCTTCAATAGAAAAATCATAGACATTCTATTCCTCCCAAGGACTAAAGGGAGAGAAAGAGCTACTAATATGAAACCATTTACACCATAGCTCAAGGAATCGAAATACAGGGCATTAAGAGATAAATTAAATTAATTGTTTATAAAATATCCTGTTGCCTCTCATCACCTATATGCATTAATTTGAATCACGAATGCTTACAAATCTATCTAGTGAGAATTTTGGATTAATTTTTAAGCCCTTAAGCTTATATAGTCTTTAAACTTGAGACTTGGGGAAATCTCCAAATCACAGCAAATTTAACAACATTAATGTTCTATTTGTAATCAGAATCTTTCTCTCCTGATGTGGTTTTATTTTCCATTAAATAGATGTCATCAAAACTAAACCTATGAATATCATTTCTGGATTTTTTTTATCCTAGATTGTCAATTTCAATAATTAAAAATATTTTATCACACAATTCTTGAAGTTATAATATTTTATAGTTTGAATTTTGGGCTGAAAGCAGTTATAGCACATAGATACAGTTGTAAATTGGTTTTAATGCATATAATCTCATCATTTTAATAGGAAAATATATTGTTGCCGAACTTTTTTTATTTTTTAACTTTACTAAACTACATTTATTTTTTAACATTATATATTAAAAGTGAATACTATCCTTAATATTTGATTTTGAGATATAATTTTATCTAAATTTCAATGACATGTTTTAGCTACTATGTGCCAACATTGAAGTCCAGTAACCTTTCCTCTTTGATCAGCATATTGGATGTCTACTATTGAACTGGTTCTAATTTTGAACTTTAAAATAATGATCACCTAGAACTATACCCATCGAATGTCATCTAATGCTAAGTCAATTGTCACTGATAATTCAAGTAACAACTCTGCTTTGAAGTTTAAAAGAATATCCTTGATAGTCAAATTGATAGTAGATATTAATAATAAAACTGAAATTACTATACTTACATATCTCCCAGGATATAATCAATATTTATAATAACCTGTCATGGGTCAATGTAACACTTTTCTTACTTCTATCACTGTACAATCTTTCACATTACAGTTGAATCACTTTATTCTCAAAGTTGTATTGGTCTACCTAGCAACCTAATAAAACACACTGATTTACAGTAATAAACGGGAAAATACACATAGATAAGCATACACAGAGTTGTTAGCAGAAGTTTATGTGTAAATTAAATGACTTCCAAGAATGTTGCCTTTTGTCCACTTGTAAAAGGATGGTACGAGTCAGATAGTACAAGTGCTTTGTGTTCAAGATTATTTATTTTGCAAAATTCTTGATTGAGGTTGAAAATGAACACACACACACACACACACACACACACACACACGTATATATATATATATATATATATATATATATATATATATATATATGGGCTGAGAACAAGACAGGTTTCAAAATAGATTAGAAGTCATAAATCCCATTTGCTTTTAAAATCAGAACATTATTTAAGGAACACTTTCTTTTTGTTTCTTCTCATTGAAGTAGTTAATACTGTAATAACTTTATCATATTAAAAAGCTACCATGCATACTTCTAAAGGAAGATTCGTCAGTTACCTCTGAAAGACATGTTCATTAGGCACAGTTAATGTTTGAGACAAGATGGGTGTGGAGAACATGCAAATTAGGTTGCAAAACAAATGCTTTGAGGTGGCAAATAAGACATAAATTAATTTATTCTAATAGTTTCCTAAAATTATAATTCTCAATTTTTCTATATGTTTTACTTTTGGTTATTTAATAACTAGAGGCATGGTGCACAAAATTGTGCATGGGGGGGGGAGGGTCCCCTTAGCCCAGCCTGCACCCTCTCCAATCCAGGACCCCTCGGGGGATGTCCGATTGCCGGTTTATTGGATCAGGCCTAAACCAGCAGTCAGACATACCTCTCACAATCCTGGTCTGCTGGCTCCTAACCACTCGCCTGCCTGCTGACCTAATTGTCCCTAACTCTACCCCCTGGCAGCAGGATCATCCCTAACTGCCTCTGCCTGCTGGCCTGATTGCCCCTCATTGCCCCCCCCCCTTGCTGGTCTGGTTACCCCTAACTGCTCCCTTGCTGGCCTGATCACTCCTAACTGCCTCTGCCTGCTGGCCTGATCGCCCCCAACTGCCCCCCCCCACGCTGACCTGGTCACCCCATGCAGCCTGCTGTTCGGACATTTGGTCTCCCCTCACTGCACCCCCTGCCAGCCTGGTAGCCCCACACAGCCTGCTGCTCGGTCGTTTGGTTGTCCCTCACTAATGCCCCTATCAGCCTGGTCGGCCCACACAGTCTGCTGCTCAGTCATTTGGTCATCCCTCACTGACCCCCTGCCAGCCTGGTCTCCCCATGCAGCCTGTTTGGTTGTCCGTTTGGTTTCGATCGTCCTTAGGCTTTTATATAGATTTATATTCTCAGTTATCAACTCAGTCAGTAGTCAATTGAGGATTAATTGACACATTTAAAAGTGTCAGATGTGGTAAGTACAAATTGTTTACCAAAAATATTAAACAGAACATTATATTTACAGTTAATTAATTAATTGTGTGAGTAGACCTACAGCCTCAACCAACTTCTTAACTCTTTTTAGCATTTTAAATAACTTGTTGAAACCAAAGTTGATGTTGCCAAAATCAAATCAAATGTGCCAAATGCCCAGACATAACTTTCAGAAAACACATTTATCATATCCCCTTAATTTATTTCTTTGTATTAAGATATTGTATGTGATTTCACATCAGTACCAGAAAAATTTTCATTTCATTTACTTTTGATGAAAACAAAACAAAAAGAAAAAAAAACAAGCATTCAGCAAATGTAACTCATGAGAATGGAAGGGAAAAATTCTGAATATGTATAATTTAGAAGAGAGAAGACAGAGTTTTTAAATGTGTACTGAAAGTAAAGCAGAAGTACAGATTATTCTTAGATGTAAATGATGAAACAACCAAACAGATTTCTGTTCCCTCTGTGATAATATCTGCTACTGGTAATAAATGGAAGAGAAGGGGCAAATCTTTTTTATAGAATTCCACATAATATATGCAGATACACCTCTCCCCAGGAAGTGGAGGTTAATTTTCCCCCCTTCCTTAATTGTGAGGTATATAATGTGATGGGTATAATGACTTGCTTTAAAAAATAGAGACAAAAAAAGAGATTAATAGCTACATAATGATGAAGAAACCTTGTAGATACCACCTTGATCAAGTGATAAAGATTATTATCCCCAGGCTAAGCTATATTACTATCATGTATACCTGATCGTATGTAATAAGAAGGGCCCTTAATTTCTGTGTTTATCCTCCAAGAAAACTCCAGCCTAAAAAAAAAAAAAAACACACAAAAAAAACAAAAAAAAAACAAAAACAAAAAAACAAAACAAAACAAAAAAAACAAATTGGGGTCTCTTCTTAAAAAAAAAATTGCCAGTACTCCTCAAAACTGTCAAGGTCATAAAAAACAAGGGAAGTCTGACAAACTGTTAGGGATTGGAGGAGGTTAAAAAGACATGAAAACTACATACAATTTTATGTCCTGGATGGGATCCTGGAATAGAGAAGAGTTCATTTGTGGAAAAGTTTATGAAATGTGAATAGAGTCCAGGGGTTAGGAGTTAATTTCTTAGTTTTGACAAGTAATCAAGGATGTGCATAGGTTAACATTAGTGGAAGTTGGATAAAGGGAATTTGGAATAATCTATACTACATTTGCAACTTTTCTGTAAATTTAATAGTATTCTTAAATAGAAAATGTTTATTATTTTAAAATTGCCATAGGGATATTGCCAAGGTGGTGTCTACAAGGTCTCTTCACCATTATGTAGCTATTAATCTCTTTTTTTTGGTCTCTATTCTTTGAAATCAAGTCGATCATTATACCCAGCACATTATACACCTCACAATTAAGGAAGGGGGGAAAATTAACCTTCATCTCCTGAGGAGAGGCGTATCTGCATATATTATGTGGAATTCTATAAGAAAGTTTTTCTCCTTCTCTTCCACTTATTACCAGTAGCAGATAATATCACAGAGGGAACAGAAATATGTTTGGTTGTTTCATATTAAAATAAATGGTTTCTGAATATATGGATACGTGTAAAAGAAAATTAGTAAATATTGTCAAAAGAATTGTAAAAATAAAGAAAAGCTTTTCATATTTTTATAACACATTTAACAAAAATTTTTGGTATGATTTATTTCTTTTAAAAGTTGTTCTCTGAATTTGAAGTTTTGTTTTATTTAGGCTTAAAATTTCTTAATGAAATAAACATTATCTAGGGTGCCTGGTAATACAGAAATTCCTTAGATCTACTCCATGTCAAACATATTCAAATACTCAAGAAAAAATGTATATTCCGTGCTCTATATAATTCATTTATCATATTTTCCTCTTTTATTAAATGTATTAGGGTGACACTGGTTAACAAAATTATACAGTTTCAGGTGCACTATTCCATAATACATAATCTGTATACTGTATTGTACATTTATCACCCCAAGTCAAATTCTGTCCAACACCATTTACCCTCCTACCTCCCCCCTGCAATTACCACTGTATTATGACCATGGGTTTTATCTCTCTCTTTTTTAAAAAAAAATTTTTAATTGATTTTTAGAGGGAAAGAAATGGAGAGAGAGAGACAGAGAAACATTAAGGTGAGAGTGAAACATTGTTTGGCTGCAGCCTGCATGCCCCCTACCAAAGATGGAGCTCCCAACCCGGATATGTGCCCTAACCAGAATCAAACCCACAACCTTTTGGTGCATGGGACGATGCCCAACCAATTGAGCAACACTGGCCAAGGTTCTTTTTTTTCCCCCAATCTCTTAACCCCACCTACCAAGTAGTCCCCTAATACCCATTCCTGACAGCTATCAACATGCTCTCTATGAGTCAATATCTGTTCTGCTTCTTAGTTCATTTTGTTTGTTATATTCCATATACTGTATAAGTGAAATCATGTGGTACTTGTCTTTCTATGACAGGCTTTTTTTCACTTACTTAGCATAATACTCTCCAGGTCCATCTGTGCTGTCACAAAGGGTAAGACTGCCTTCCTTTTTAGAGCCGAGTAGTATTCCATTATGTAAATGTACCACAGCTTTTGTATCCATTCATCTACTGATGGACACTTGGGCTGCTTCCAAATCTTGGCTATTGAAAATAACACTGCAGTGAACATATGGTCGCATATGTTCTTTCGAATGATTGCTTCGAGTTACTTCAGATAAATTCCAATAAGTGGAATTGCTGGGTCATAAGGCAGTTCCATTTTTTTCCTTTGTGAGATAACACCATACTGCTTTCCATACTGCTTTGCACCAATCTTCAGCCCCATCAACAGTGCATGAGATTTCCTTTTTCTCCACATCCTTGACAATACTTGTTTTTTTATTTACTGATGATAGCCATTCTGACAGGTGTGAGGTGATATCTTATTGTGGTTTTAATTTGCATTTCTATGATGATTAGTGACTTGGAACATCTTTTCATATATCTATCAGCCATCTGTATATCCTTTTGGAGAAGTGTCTATTTAGGTCCTTTGCCCATTTTTAAATTGAATTGTTTTTCGGTGTTGAGTTGTTTACTTTCTTTACAATTGTTTTTATTAAGCCCTCATCAGGTATATCAATGAATATAATTCTTTTTAAAAATATAATTTTTATTAATTTAAGAGAGGAAAGAGAGAGAGAGAGAGAGAGAGAGAGAGAGAGAGAGAGAGAGAGAGAAACATCAATGATGAGAGAGAATCATTGATTGGCTGTCTCCTGCATGCCCCACACCAGGGATTGAGCCCGCAACATAGGCATGTGCCCTGACCTGGAATCGAACTGTGACCTTTTTCAGTCTGGTTTTACACTTTTCAGGCCCCAACCATAGAGAATAGACCTTGAGGGGTCCCAGATTGGAGAGGGTGCAGGCTGGGCTGAGGGACACACACCCCCGTGCACAAATTTCATGCACCAGGCCTCTAGTTTATAATAAGTGCTGAAAGGTATGTTATATTTGTGGATGAAAGGAGCCACATGCTAACCTGACAAGCTCAGGGAAGGCCTGCATGGCAGTCTTGCAAACTCAAAGATCTAAAGTAACCACAAAGGATGGTCTGAAATTAAACTTTAACTAAAAGCAGTCATGGTGGGTATTCACCTCCTAGGCTGGTATCTTCACTGACAAGATCAACGTTTACCTTAACTGAGCCTATCTGTCTTTTTGCATCTATGATAACATATCCTTGACATATTTGGATAACTTGTAACTTCCCTTTTTCCAGAACCCCTTGGGGCACAACCTAATGTGCCTGGGTGCCAGGACAGATACCACAAATTCCTTCATTGTTATTGTTATCATGTTAATTGTTGACTGTTTACTATCCTGCACCTACCTAAGTACGTGTCTGTCATCTTATTTTTTATTCAATCCCAGAGGTTTCCCCATTTTGCTTTCTCCTACCTCTCTAATATATCACTAATGAATTTCATATAACCCACCTACATCCCCTCCTTTGATTGCAATGTATAAAATAGATGAGAAACCACCATTCTCTGGAGCATTATCCCAATCCATTGAAATACTGCTTCCTGACAATTGTCGACAGTTTGGCTCAAATAAACTCACAAAAATTCTTTACAGGTTTGAATATTTTTACATTAACATTACTTGGCGTAGTAGGCAGAATTCCAAAGAAGCTCACCCAGAATCATCCCTTGGACCTGGACTTGGTGCTAGGATCCAGTGAAGGGCCTATTGAGCCAGCTAGTTCTCTGCCCATTGGGTGAACTTGGGTGAGTCGTCTCTTGAATCCAGGACCTTCCCTTGCTTTTGGTAGAGGGTCTGACTTTATTTGAGCTATGTTTTAAAATCCTCAAGGTGGAACTAAGGTTAAGGGTTGACAGAACCCAGACTAAGGTGGGACTGGAGGGAAAAAAATGGGTGGCTGTTTTTGATTTTGGCTTTTCAACTGGAATTGCTTTCTGACAGTCTGAGCAAATAAACAAACAAACAAATAAATAAATTTATAACTTTGCTGTATAAATGAGTTGAACTCATTCAGCTGTGAGGATAAAGGGACACATTCTCCCCTCCAGTCCGATTCTGGGGTGTTCTTAGGTGACTAAGAGTCTTTCTGAAGGTGTCAGACATGCAGGAGCCCCATAGGGAAGTCCCAACTCAACTGTAATTAACTGGCTCCTCTAGGGTGCCACCATAAGGCTTGGTCTGCCCAGGCCCCAAACCCTTCTGGTTGTTTTAGATAGCTGGGAGAGAAACTGAGGACACACTTGACCCACTACATAACGTGTCTAGAAAATTTGCTCAGACTATAGATATATATAAAAAATTAACATGAGAAATTGTGCCTCCAAGGTCAGAAGCTCCCAAACCCCAGCCCTCATTTAATCCTGATAGGAAACCTTTACTTGCAAGTGCGTTACAGAAATGGAAAGATTTAACTAGAAAATATCAACTTAGAAATGGCCAAATGCAGTTGTTTTGGGGTACCTACATTAATATTTTGCATGCAGAAATTAGAAAAATGCCAGCTCAGAAATTAAACTGCACTTTTTGATTTGGAAATTAGAAGCTTCTAAGGAGAAGCACAGAAAAAACTTCTTCCCCCCAAAATGAAAATTAATAAGAAATTTTAAAGACTGTCTCAGAACTATTCTGAAGTTAATAAATGGGTTCACCCCATTTCCCCCCTTCCTTTCTGAGCTTCCTTGTCCAGACTTGCCCCTTCCTCTCCCTCTCCCTTCCTCTTCAGTCTCCTCTACTATCACTGATTTTAAGGAAAATGGCAATAGGAATTCTAACAGCTCCCTTTGGATAAAGCTGATCTCAGCTAGAGAGGACCCAGTTATTGTTCCCGACTTTATCCAGGACCCTGGTGGATTCACAAAACTTTAACTGTTAGAACATGTAATCCTGGCTATTCTGATCTACTCCAATTAACACACCTACTGGTTTCTGAGGGCATGGCAACAGAATTACTAAACAAGGTCTGCTGTAAAATGATAGAGGAGTCTTTTGCTGTAAAAAAAAAAAACCACATAAGAATGATTGTTTAAAAAGAAAACCTGAAGTGTGATTTACAAAGAGAAAACAGAAGCAAACATAGGGCTGCTCCAGGACTATGAGAAGGTATTTTCCCCTTCTCCTAACTAATATTTTAGGAGAAATTGAAATCATCTTAAAAGGGGAAATTACTAAGGTCCTTATATATACTGGGGCTTATTTTCTGTTCTTAACCCTATCCATCTAAGTTTCCCTCTCCCCTGGAGTAAAGATTCTATACAAATGGAAAGGTATCTAAGCACCCAATGGCTGTTTTAAAATCAGAATCCGTCCCCTTGCAATTGGGGCACGTTAAGGGGCAACATATTTTACTGGTCAATTCGGTCCAAATTCACCTGATAGATATTTTAAAATCGGTGATGCCCACATGTGTGTGTTGTTGTTTTTTTTTCAGAAGACTAATATGTATTCAGAACTAAATGAAGCAGATACTGAACAAAAAAAGGGAAAATGATGATTTTAAGGGAATCCCCAAGAGGAAACTAATCATCAGACTAACCAAACATTTGCTAGCCATCTTTTCATTATTAACTTCCATGAGAGTCTGAGAGACCCACCCTACTCATAATAGCCCAAACAGCCCAGAGACTTGAAGAGATGCCTAACTCCTTTGTAGATGGGGAACCAGGCCACAGTGCCTTGAGAGTCCCCTTTTCTTTTGAGGTTCAAACTCTTCAACTGGGAGAAATTTGACTTGTGGTGCCACAAAAAAAAAATAAATAAATAAAAAGGCTAATCTTTTGCAACATAGCCTGGCCCTACTATTGAAAAGGAAAATGGGGGGCTTGCAACTAAGTTCAGTATCTGGTTAAAGCTGTAGTCTTACTTCTCCACTCTGACTGACTTGGTTGGAGCTGCAGAGCCTAACCCCAGGGCTCCACCACAGCTGATTTGGGCAGAGCTGCGGAGCATGCCCCCAAGGCCCCACCAAGACTGACTTGGGTAGAGCTGCAGGGACCCTCAGGGACCCACCACAGGAGAAGATATATAGGCCAGAGCCTCCCCACGAGTTCAGTTCAGGTTTTGGACCTGGAATTCCCCTGGACTAGCAGATCTGCTAAATGAAGGTTAAACTTTCCTGCCTCAGAGTGGTGGCTGATCGTTCTCCTGTGCATTCTGCCACATTTGGTGCATTGGCCGAGAAATATCAGTTAAGCTGGCTCTGAGGCCACTGCTGAGGAGAGCGGACTTCGGGGCACTCATGTTGGGCTCTGGAACCTAAGGAAGGTATGCCATTTGGCACATTTGCTAGTTCCTGATCTCGCAGAGTTCAGAGGGACTGCAATGACACCAGGCTCCTGTGGACCCAAAAGAGGCAAGAAACACCTTTCTGGGACTTCCTGGGAGGCAAGTCAAAATCAGATGTCTGAAACTGTAAGTTTTCCCCAGGAAAACGGGTCCAAGTTCTGGTCTGTCCTATGGGACAGAAGTGGTAGCTGCCCCCTACCTAGGTAATTATTTACCTCAGGATAGCTTGGATCATCTGGAGGAAGGCTTCTAGATGGTATTCACCATCTCTGGGACTTCCTTGGGGGGGAAGTCAAAACTCAGACTTGCTAAGGGTCCTAGTCTGGCCTGCCCTTGAAAAAGGTAGAAGAGAAGCATTCCTAGGCAGTTTTCTACTGCCTCTGTTCAGGAACTTGTTCTGTATCTCTGCACAATTAAAACTGATTTGGTGAATGAAATGTGGTGCGCGCCAGTGTAAAAGAGTTTATTTACTTTTTTTTTTAACCTGTGGTGATTCAAAGTTTTTAGTGGGGAATGTTATCTGTCTTTATTGCTTAAACTAGAGGCCCGGTGCACTAAATTTGTGCACGGGGGTGTGTGTCCCTCAGCCCAGCCTGCACACTCTCCAATATGGGACCCCTTGAGGGTAGGATCAGGCCTAAATGGGCAGTCAGACATACCTCTCACAATCCAGGACTGCTGGCTCCCAACTGCTCACCTGCCTGCTTTCCTGATTGCCCCTAACCACTTCTGCCTGCCAGCCTGATCACCCCCTAACTACTCCCCTGCCAGCCTTATCGATGCCTAATTGCTCCCCTGCTAGCCTGTTTGCCCATAACTGCCCTCTCCTGCAGGCCTGGGTCCCCCCAACTGCCCTTCCCTGTAGGCCCGGTCACCCCCAACTTTCCTTCTCTGCTGGTCTGGTCACCCCTAACTGCCCTCCCTTGCAGGCCTGGTCCCTCCCAACTGCCCTCCCCTGCTGGCCATCTTGTGGCAGTCATCTTGTGTCCACATGGGGCAGTCATCTTTGACCACATGGGGGCAGCCATCTTGTGTGTTGGAGTGATGGTCAATTTGCATATTACTCTTTTATTAGATTGGATATGTCTCTTTGTTGTTTAAATTGTTTAGTTAGTGAAATTTCTGTTTGTGTCTCCTAAAAAATATGACATGTCACCTAAATGTTAAGACTGGGAGTTCTAAATGACTGGAAAGAAAGTATGGCTTTGGTATAATGGAGGGAGGTAAAGAGAAATGTTGAAAGAAAGTTGAATGGATGACAGACCAGTAAGCTGGGACAAGTAGAATAGGGAAACTGAACAGAAATCCTGTCTTCCCTAAATCAAGGCATCTTGTAAATCCTGTCTTTCCTAAAGCAAGGACATTGGAGCCATCTTGTAAATCCTGTATTTTCTAAACCAAGGACACTTGGGAGTAAATGATTTGCATTTTGCCTCCCTAAACAGAGGTTAAATAGCTTATGTCAATGTACTCAGGGTGACTGATAGCAAAAATCTGATTAGTGACATTTGCTGTCTACACCCAAGGACAAATGAAGTTAGAAAATAAGCCTTATTTTGATTAGTTCTTTTATTCAGGTTTGTTTTTTTTAAAGGAGGTAACCAGGTCTCTCCATGCAACATGAATAATAGCTCCTCCTCAAACTCTATTGTCTTAAAATATATGTTAAGGAATTTTAAAAAGAAGGTGGTTTCTAAAGATGGTTATTTCTGAAATTTATAAGAATGTGTGTATCTATGCCGAAACCGGTTTGGCTCAGTGGATAGAGCGTTGGCCTGCGGACTCAAGGGTCCCAGGTTCGATTCCGGTCAAGGGCATGTACCTTGGTTGCAGGCACATCCCCAGTAGGGGGTGTGCAAGAGGCAGCTGATCGATGTTTCTCTCTCATCGATGTTTCTAACTCTCTATCCCTCTCTCTTCCTCTCTGTAAAAAGTCAATAAAATATATTTAAAAAAAGAAGAAGAATGTGTGTATCTAATACACTTTGATACATAATATTTTGGTAAAATTAAGTTTGACAATCTTTTAAGGGTTTAAATTTTAAGAAACTTTCTCTTGACCTATAATTGGCTTTAGATCATCCCAATAGGCTCTGAAATGCCTTAAATGTTTGTTTTAAAATTTTATACTGAAGGTACATAGGAACCTTTGTCAAACACAGTTATAACTAATAGTTATCTATCTATATATATAAAAGCCTAAGCGACCATCACAACCGAATAGAGGACCAAACAGGCTGTGTGGGGTGATCAGGCCTGCAGGGGGAGCAGTTGGGGGTGACCAGGCCAGCAGGGGGCAGGCAGTTGGGGGCAACCAGGCCAGCGGAGGGGGGCAGTTGGGGGTGACCAGGCCAGCAGAGGGGGCAGTTAGGGGTGATCAAGCAGTCAGGCAGGTGAGCAGTTAGGAGCTAGTCCCAGATTGTGAGTGGGATGTCTGATTGCCGGTTTAGGCCTGATCCTTAGGATATCCCCCAAGGGGTCCCAGATTGGAGAAGGTGAGGCTGGGCTGAGGGGATCCCCCAAGCACAAATTTCATGCACCGGGCCTCTAGTTAATTATAATGTTATAGAATATTGGGTTTTACAGAAATAATTTGCTGGGGATTATAGTGTGAAACTAATTCCTTGGAAGTTAAGAAAGTTCTGTGAATTATAATGGTCAGCCTATGTTGTGGGTGGGCCCTCAGAGGGAACCCTAGATGTCCTAACTATCAGGGCTCTCTTTGAGGTCATCATGGATGACCCTGGTCATCCTGATCAGTTTTCTTACATAATCAATGGCTAGAAATAGCTGGGCACAGGCCTCCTTGGATCTGGCTCTGTGTATCTAAGAAGGGACAGAGTAAGATTTTAGTGGCAGGAGAAAAGAAGCAGGTCCCTCAGAAGGAAGTTCAGCCCCCTGTTCTGAGGAAGTGCCATGAGTTTTACTACTTCCATATGTGCCTCAATGGCACCCAGTGCTCCTTTGCCTGGTCAGGGAAGCTTAGATACACCACCTCCTTCTGTCTCCCCAAAACTGGACTCTCCAGAGTCAGTTAGACGACATTTGTATTCAGCTGATCAGGGACCCAGGCCACCCCCGGCATTCCAGATGCCTGTCTGAGAAACTCGGGGTCCCCCACTATTGGGAGGAGACGGGACCCTACAAGAGAGGGGAACGGTCTTTTACTACAAGCCCTTCACTATGACCGATCTCTTAAATTAGAATCATCACCCATAAGCCCACCTGGGTCGATTGCAAGCAACCCTGATCGCTGCGGCTGTCATAGAAGCTAACTCACAGAACCCTTAGGCAGGAAGGAAAGGGAGACAGCAAGAAGCCAAGTCAGGAAAAGGAAGATGGATCTTAAACGGAATCAGTGTGCCTGTTGTAAAGGATTAGGACACTGGAAGAATGAATGTCTGAGCTGCCAGAAAAAGCAGGCAAGGCCATCCAAACCACCCAGCTGCTATGGGCCAGAGCCGCCTGATGCAGACCTCAACAGATTAGTGACAGCTGATTCCGACTAGGACAGACTGGGCTCTTTTCCAACTGGGCCCCCATGAGCCCATGGTCGAAATGAAAATTGGGGGCCAGACTGTGAACTTTGTGGTTGATACAGGGGCAGAGCACTTGGTAGTTACTCAAGAAAATAGCTCCCCTCACAGGACGGGAGGTCACCATTATTGGAGCTGACACCCACAGACCATTCTGCTACCCCCATTGATGTCAGCTAGGGGACCACTAGGTGGTTCATGAATTCTTGTATTTGCCAGACTTCCATCCCTCTAATGGGAAGAGACCTTTCAGCCAAAATGGGAGCAGAAATCACCTTAGCCCTGGAAGGCTCAGCACAATTGCACTTAGGTGAGGAGACCTCTCCAATGATCCTGTCTTTAGTAGTGCCTAGGGAGGAAGAATGGATACTTTATACCTCCTAGTCAAAGGACTCACCACTAGAGCCTGAACTAGAGAAGGAATTCCCACTGGTCTGGGCAGAAGGAAATCCCCTGGGCCTGGCTAAGAACCATGCCTTAGTTCTAATTGACTTGAAGCCTGTGGCACCGCGTGTAAAACTTCACTTCACCAGTATCCAATTCCAAGGAACGTATGCTTAGATATCCAGGACAACCTAGAACAACTGCTTCAATGTGGACTTCTTAAGCAGTGTCAGTCTCCATGGAACACCCCTCTCTTACCTGTCAAGAAGCCTGGGACCAATGAATACCACCCAGTACAAGACCTGCGGGCTGTTAATGAGGCCATTATAACCCTACATTTGGTGCTGCCGAAGCCATACACCCTCCTGGGCTCATTCCCTCAGGAGCGTAATGGTTTACATGTCTAGATCTAAAAGATGCCTTTTTCTGCCTTCAGCAGGCACCCTCCAGTCATCCTTTGATTGCCTTTGAGTGGGAAAACACAACCACAGGGACTAAGGAACAGTTCACCTGGACCAGACTGCCACAAGAGTTCAAGAACTCTCTGACTCTTTTTAGTGGATCATTAGCGTCAGATTTGTCCAAATTTCTAGGACAGGGTGGGGGGTGCATTTTACTCCAGTATGTAGACGACCTCCTACTGGTTAGCTCCACATGAACTCAGCGTTAGGAAGGAACATGAGCCCTTCTGAGACTCTTAACTGAAACAGGTTACCGGGTGTCCAAAAGGAAGGTTCAAATCTGTCAGAGGGAAGATAAATACCTAGGTTTCCCAGTCACCCAATGGAAACTAAGACTAGGGACTGAAAGGAAGCAGGCAGTATGTGCCAAACCAGTCCCCAGCACTCAGCGACAGATTTGGAAATTCCTAGGGGCAGCAGGGTTCTGTCAACCTTGGATCCCAAGATTTTCCGATCTAGCTAAGCCCCTCTATGAAGCCTTAAAAGAAAAGGAAACGGTACCCATTAACAAGGGTCCTGAGCAGGAAAAAGCCTTCATGATCAGAAAGGCAAAGCTCACTGAGGTGCCGGCCCTAGTGCTCCCAGATGTGACAAGGGATTTTAACCTTTTCATTCACAAGAAAAACGGGGTACCTCTAGGAGTTCTGACTCAGGAGTTGGGATCTTGGCAGAGGCCAGTGGCCTATCTCTCCAAACAGATTGACCCGGTTGCTTCCGGGTGGCCCCCATGCCTCAGGGCCCTTGTAGCCATGACCTTACTAGTCAAAGAGGCAGACAAGCTCACTCTAGGACAGACTTAAATGTTAAAGTGCCTCTTGCTGTAGTCACCCTAATGGAAGCTAAGGGGAAATATTGGCTGACTCATGCTCAGATGACTCAATACCAAGGGCTCCTATGTGAAAATCCACTAAAAAGATTAGAGTCAGTAAGAACTCTTAATCCTGCCACTTTCCTACCCATAGCAGAGGGAACCCCTGAGCATGATTGTCTAGATGTCCTAGAGGAGGCTTACTCCAACTGGCCAGATCTAACAGATAGGCCTCTATAGAATCTGGACTTAGTATTGTTCATGGACAGCAGTAGCTTCCTAGATGAAGGAAAAAGATGAGCCGGGTATGCAGTGGTATCAAACTTTGATATAATAGAGGCACAGACCCTACCTGAGGGATGGTCAGCGCAGAGGGCAGAACTTTGGGCCCTAGTCAGAGCCTTAAATCTCAGTAAGGATAAGCGCACCAACATCTACACTGACTCGGCTATGCCTTTGCTACCCTGCATATCCACGGGGCCATATATAAGGAAAGGGGGCTCCTGATGGTCAGAGGAAAAGGAATAAAAAATCAGAATGAGATCTTGAAGTTACTAGAAGCAGTCTGGGAGCCCAAGGAATTAGCAGTCATCTATTGTAGAGAACACCAAAAAGGAAAAGACTCAGTGTCAGAAGGGAACCATCGTGCAGACACAATGGCAAGGCTAGCTGCTAAGGAGGGGCGGTGCCATCTCAGAACATGCTGGTTCATGAATTACCTGAACCTCCAAAATACACCCCTCAAGAAGAAGAATGGGCCAAATGAGAAGGGGGTAAAAAGGACAAAGGAAGGTTGGTGGATATTCCCAGATCATAGGGTCTACCTTCCAGAACAGTTAGCTCGTAGAAAAGTCCCTCAGCAGCATGAACTTACCCATTTAGGAAAGACAGCTCTAGAAGCCTTGTTAAGCAGATACTATCTAATTGCCCATCTACCCTCCCTATTTGCTTCAGTCTCTCAACACTGCCTCCTCTGTGCACAGAACAATGCAAGGTAGGGTCCTGTAGGACCTATAGGAATTCAGCGCTGTGGGCAGGATCCCTTTGGAGATCTAGAGGTAGATATTACAGAAATAGGACTTAGTAAAGGAAATAAATACCTTTAGTTTTTGTCTGAACCTTTTCAGGCTGGGTTGAGGCATATCCTACCCACACGGAGAAGGTGAGAGAAGTCACTAAGGCATTACTCAAGTACATAATTCTGCGGTATGGAATGCCATTAACCATAGGGTCAGATAATGGCCCAGCCTTTATAGCTGAGGCAGTACAGCAGGTAGCTAAGGCTTTAGGAATTAAGGGGAACTTACATACAGCCTACAGGTCCTAGAGTTCAGGGAAAGTAGAACACATGAACCAGACTCTCAAGCAGGCTGTGGCTAAGCTATGCCAGGAGACGAACTTACCCTGAACAGATATTTTACCACTGGTGCTCCTGCTGGTGCGCTGTGCCCTGAGAGCCAGGGTAAGGTCCTCTCCATTTTAAATTCTATATGGCAGACCCCCTCCCTTAATTCGGCCAAAAGGAGATTTGGGGGAAATGGAGAACTTAGAAATTCAGAAACAGCTACAAGGACTTGGGAAAACTATCCTTGAAGTCCACAGATGGGTTACTGATCAATTGCCCATCTCTCTAGGAACAGCTGTGCACCCTCACTAGCCTGGGGACCAGGTTTGGGTAAAAGATTGGAGAAAGGAACCCCTTAAGTCAACCTGGAAGGGACCTTATCCAGTCATACTAACCACCCCCTGAGATCTCAAAGTTGCAGGACTGAACACCTGGATCCACCACTCCTGAGTAAAAGTAGCCCACCAGCTGGATAATCAACATCCAGACCTGAATCCCCCCACTGCAGATCATCTTCAAGAAGATGGTGGATCTGGCTGATCTACCTGAATCTCCTTATTCCCTCCTATCTGGATAATTATTGTTTTTGGTTTTTTTCTAACAGTTTTATTCTGTCTTCATACAAGTGTCGCTGGAACCCCAGACTGGTACTGGGAGAAGAACTTCTCTGCCCTTGCTACTCTGACGATCCCCTTGGGGAAGATGGTGCAGACTCGGGATACTGAACCCCCTTTTTTGACGCCGCCCCCCCTCCCCCCTTCAGCAGGAAATAGCTAGAGTGGTCGGTCGTCTACCTTACCCCCAATTCCTGAGTCTTTTGTAATCCCCAAGGCCACAAATAGCTTGTAGAACAAGAGGGGGGAATGGAAAGGAAAATGGGGAGGAGGGACTTGCAACCTAGTTCAGTATCTGGTTAAAACTACAGTCTTACTTCCCCACTCTGACTGACTTGGGTGGATCTGCAGAACCTAACCCCAGGGCCCCGCCACAGCTGACTTGGGCAGAGCTGCGGGGACCCTCAGGGGCCCGCCACTGGAGGAGATATATAGGTCAGAGCCTCTCCACAAGTTCAGTACAGGCTTTGGATCTGGAATTCCCCTGGACTAGCAGATCTGGGAAATAACGGTTAAACTTTCCTCCCTCAGAGTACTGACTGATCATTCTTCTGTGCATTCTGCCACAACCATCATAGTTATATCCTATCTAGGCCTTAAACTGAGACTTGGGTGGTTATGTCTCCTGGGTCCTTTAGAAATTCTAGTTCTGCCCTTCACATATTTTAGCTTAGTTTGTTAGCCTCCTACTTCTGATTGCTTCAAAACCGGGCAAATGCCTTGAGGAATAGAGTGGCCATGTACTTGAGGAACGTATTTGTTTCCTAAGCCCAGCAAAATTGGGAAGAATTTTTTCTGCCTTTTAGAGACTTTCTGTCTAGCTTTTTAACCTTTTTACTGCACCAAAATTAATGTATTATCTCATGTTTGAAATCTGGTCTTGTGCTTCAGTTTTCTTAATTTTTCAATTTGTCATCCAAGCTAGCTGCAAACAACTACTGAAAGCTTTGCTGATTCCCCGCCTCCCCGCCCCAGCAAGGGTATTTAACCTGGGGAAGTTTGAAATCTGGGAAAGTCTGCTACATTGATAATACAGAGAATGGGCAAATGCCCCTTGGGGAAGTAATAGCTGGAAATTATCAACTCACCTTAGAACACTTCTCTCCTTACTTACATTTTTTTGTTCACTTTCTCATCATTGCTTCCACATCTCTCTGATTCCTTTAAAATACGATTTTTGTAATTTATCAGGCTTTTTCTAGTTGAATATTGACCTGCCACTGTAAACATCTTATTCAGATTTCAAATAATGGCAACCCCCTCACACACTTTTTTACAATAATAGAATTTAAAATTTTCATTACAAGTAAGTTTTGTACATGAAAATATTATTTTTAGAAACATCTTGTTGTTACAGTAAGCATTCATTTTTGTGACCTATTTCTTATCTAAATGTTTTGAAAAAAGTAATTTTCTTACAGAAAATACTTTAATCTTAAATCTTAAAGGATATTCTCAGTTGTTTCATAGACAAATCTTGTACCATGTTTTCCTTCATTTTAAGAAAACAATAGAAAACCCACATACCCATTGTGAATCTGTATAAACAAACATTTTCAAAGACCAAAATTACCCAAGATATGTGCAATTCAGTTTCTACTTGAAATTCCTTTTCCTAAAGCTCAATATAAAACTGGATTAAAATTATAAATGTTTTAATTTTGTCTATTGTTTAGTTCTTAGTCTGTATTCATGGTAGGGCTGCTTTACCAGGAATTTAAAGACAGTGCAAATGGGCATGAGAGGTGAATTCCTTATAGCAGAAAGTTTTTTTGGCATTTGGCTTAACTGCTTTTACTCTGCCATTAATATGGGGGGAGGGGGGAGAGTAAAATATTGTTCCTTAGTGAAAATGAATCTGTTTTTTTTTATCAAACATGAAATTCCACAGATGATCACAGTACTTCTTTTCTTTAAACAAAAAGGTAATTTCTTGCAAGCAATACGTAGTTAATCTGGACTGGGAGATTCGAGAGTGGTCTCATTTCACTTCTTAAATACCTTGTTTGGCCTCTTTCCAGATTCTGGTTATATGAGTGCACTTATCTTAATCTGCTGGAAATCACCCCTTGAGGACTTCCCATTTCTTAACCCTCCTTCCCTGTGGGTGCCATCATGCCCCTCTGTCCTAAATCCCTCAAGTCGCTCTTTAATGCTTCTTTTCCCTTCATTAAGGTTTCTAATATTTTAGTTATATCTTGTTTTAATCTAGATACTGCTAGAACAATTTCAGATACTATGGACAAGAAAGGGATGAATGAAAGCTGCTTTTACAGGTTCACTTCCAAGGTCAAGAATTAATGTTTAAGTTATCCATTACTGAATAAAACTACTACAACAAAAATTAGTGGTTTAAAATAATAATTTTATTATATTTTACATTTTATTGTGTTCAGCTGGGTAATTCTTGTTATGAGTCTTTCTTGCAATTGAAGTCAGATGCTAACTGGGGTAAGAATCATCTGAAGGTGAGACTGGACTGCACATATAGTGATTTATTCACATAGCTATCATCTTAGTTGATATATCTAGAGGAGGTGAGAATTGGTTGGGCATTTCATTTTATTTCAACATGACTTATTTGCTTGGCTAGCTTGGGCATTGTTACTGCATTGAGATGTCAAGGTAGCTGGAATTCTTACATGGTGGCTAACTTCTGTCAGGTAGTATATTCCAAAAGATCAAAACGGAAGCTACAAGTTTTATTATGACCTCACCACTGAGGTTATTCACCATTACTTCTATTAAATTTTACAGATCCAGCCCAATGTCAGTGGAAAAGATGATTATATGAGCTGAATATCAGGTGCTGTGTTTCATGTTTTCTTGGGAGACTGTTACTGAAGAATAGTTGCTGCAAACTACATGATGGGACACTACTGAGCATAAATCCTGAGTGTTCTTTATTTATAAAAGGAATATCTTTATTTTTCACTATGAAAATAACACTTCTATTGTTCTATCTTGATAAATGCTAGATCCCAGACTAGGGGTGGATACACTTCTTAGAAAGTGGTTTGGGGGCAGAGAATAAGGAGGGGAAAATGTTCTGTCCACTTAGAGCTGATCTAATTTGTTACAGATAGAAGTTGTTAGCAAATGGATTTTTTTTCTTGGTAGACTAATTGCATGTAGGATGATAACTCCAAGGAGAAATTTCTACTGCTACCCAAAAATTGTCAGCCATTCATTCATTCCCACTTATTCATTCTTTGTTATCTTGGGCATTAAACTTAACCTCATGGGACTTTAGTTACTATATATTAAATAATGTAGGTCATTGTAAGCCTCTGTACAAATTCTTGAGTTTGTATTAGCAGTACCTTTTGCATACCCAGAAAAACAAACATATTGGGCTGGATTTTAAAGTTATTAACTCAACCTTGCATGCATAAAGATAATTATATTAGATATGAATGACAAAAAAGAAACTAATTATATTGTTAGAAATCTGGACAGATCAAATGAACAAAATAATACATTAAAGATAAATAACAATACCTAGTACACATGCATTTACCACATATAGAGCATCCATTGAAAACAAAGAATACTTTGACAATTATTTAAGATTTTTAAAAATAAAAATAAAAATAGAAATATTATAATGCTGATAAACATGCTATACAAAAACAAGGAA
Source organism: Cnephaeus nilssonii (assembly GCF_951640355.1). Lineage (NCBI taxonomy): Eukaryota > Metazoa > Chordata > Mammalia > Chiroptera > Vespertilionidae > Cnephaeus > Cnephaeus nilssonii. The sequence goes on along the minus strand of NC_137071.1, from coordinate 57,233,171 downwards.
GGATGTGTTTTTAGCATCAACGATATATGAACTTTTTCAAATACTCATGGTTATGAAAATGCCAGACAATTAAAAAAATTTGTGTTCTCCTAAATTGGATTGAAATCTCCAAGGAAGCTTGTTATAGACTTTCAAGTCACATTTTATATATCTAAAGAAAAACACATAACATTAAATCTAATTTTTAAATACCCTAAATCACATTTTTGTAAAGATTGAACTTTTGATCAAGAAAGGCATCAAGGAAGAAGAAAAGATGGTGGCTGGCAAGACAGAGGTGAGGGAGAGGAAGTGAGTGAGTGAGGGTATGAAAGGAGAGTGTGTGGATGTGTGTGGTGTGAGTGAGTAAGAGACAGTTAAATCTCGCAGGAACAGCAGGGGCTGGCAGACCAGGGTCTATTGGACAAGGCGAGACTCCGACCGCTGCAGGCACTCGCCAGACTGCAGGACTCGGGCACGGAGCCTATGCCATCTTGAAGGGGAAAACTGCCTTTTTAAGGAACTCATCAGCACCACCACCCAGATAGGACTTTGACACTGCCCACGACCCAGCAGCCACTCCAGCCAAAATCCTGCTGTCCCACCTGCAGACCCACGGACCCTGGGACCTACATCTCCAAAGGTGCACCGCTCGGCAGCAGTAAGTGCAACCTCCCCCTTCCCAGCGGCAGAACTCCGGAAACCACTTTCTTTTGTGCGTTTCCAGCCATGCAGGTATCCAGGGCACACCAATCCATAGGCAGTGCCTGGGAGCCACTGGGAGCCCCCGCTGGTGTGATTCTGTACAGACAAGGGCACGCTTCCCTGCAGTAGATATTCTGAATTTCCTCTGCCTGAACAACTACCCGCAGACACCCCAGCTGCTTAACTTCAGCGCCAGGGCTCCACAAAGTGCGTCAGAGCTCTGCGCAGGCAAAAGCACCACCAGTCCGCGTGTGCATTTCCAATGGGCAGGCACCCTAAACCCATCTATCCACAGGGTGCTTGTGGGAGCTGCACTGAGTCCTTGCTGGGTGTGATCTTGGACAAACAGGGACGCACTCCCCCTGGCAGTAGAAATTCTGAATTCACTCATCCTGGATACCTGCACACAGATGCCTCAATTACACGGCTTCAGTGCCAGGGCCTGTCAGAGTACTTCAGCACCCCTCACTGGCAAATGCACTGCGGGTGCCCCTGTGATCCTGACTGGGAGTGTGTGCATATCCACCACAGGTGCAGCAGCAAAAGCTGAGGCTGCCCACCCCACAACTACAGAATTCTGGACACCACAGTCACGCCTTTCCAGAACGCGGGCCTCCTGAGACCCATCACCCCAACAGACTGTTCCTGGGTGCCACTGTGAGTCTCTGCTGGACACGCGTGATTTCAATCAAGGGCGTAAGACAGCAAAAATTGGGACACCCCACTCCACGGCTGCTGACTTCTAGACACCGCAGTTGTACCTTTCCAGCTCACAAGCCTACATCAAGAGAACCCAAATAGCTCAAGTAGGGAGCTACACTAGATTACCAAGCCCAGGAGACCTGAGAGATCACCATCCCCAAAAGAACCTGAGTATCAAACCAATCGGACCTACAATTAAAACGTTACAGCAAAACATGGAAAGACAAAAAAGCAATCCCCAAAGGAAAGAAAAAGAGGAATCACCAGAAAGGGAGTTAAATGAAATTGAGGCTACCAGCATATCAGAGAAATAATTCAGAGTAATGGTTATAACAGTGATGGGCAACCTTTTGAGCTTGGTGTGTTAAACTTCGCCAAAAAACTGAGCATAACTCGGGTAGTGTGTCACTTTGAGGAAAAAACATTATTTCGTGATATTTATAGTTTAAGTAACAGAAATGTATAATTGTTATAAATAATTGTATTTAATAAACCAAAAACTAAATATTTAACTTACCTGCTTAGTGACTTCTTTGTTCATCCATCAGTCAGTTTCTTTTGCTGATCTTGATATTATTTAGCTTGTGTGGGGTGCCGTGAACTAAGACAAGTGAGGGGGAGGGGAAATTCTTTAACTAACCTGCCTATTAGTGACTTTTTTGTTGCTGAATTTCATTGGCTAAATCTTCAATTGAAGGTTGGTATTTTGTACACTTCAGGCCCAAGCAAGCGCTACTAACTTCATCTGTCAATCTGTTTCTTTTGTTGGTTTTGATATTATTTAACGCTGAGAATAAGGCCTCACAAAAGTATGTAGAGGGGAAAATTGTGAGTAAAGCCATTGCTATATTTTTCAGGGTGCTAAAAGTGTCTGGTAGTCAGTTCCAGGCACTCCAAATTTCCTGTTCGTAGTGGCACTCCTCTTGATTCTCCAAGCGGAACCTTTCCAGATTCTCGAGCTTTGACCTCAAGTCGACAAACACCTGAGCCCAGATACTGTCTTGAAATTCTGCAAGTTGCATCTCCAAATCATCAATTTGCATCCATTGGAAATCATTTAATCCCAAACTACTCTAGACTACTACATCAGGATACTTAATTATTTTCATGGTCTGTTCTAGACTTCTAAATTGACTAAATCTATCACTAAACTGGTCAAGTAACAAGTCTAAAACATGCTGGTACTTCATATGCAAGAGTTCCATTTCATTTTGTACAGTTACACTGGCCTTCTCAAAATACTTTGTTACTTGAGGAAAATACTTATAAGTTTTAGTTTCTACATCTCACTTGAAAATTTTAACTTTACTTTCAAAAGCTTTTATGTATCCAAACATAACGTCAATACTTTTGCCAAAACCTTGTAACTTTAAGTTCAGTTCATTAATATGAACAGAGAGATCTGTAAAAAACATCAGGGTGTTGACCCACTTATCATCATTAATCTGAGGAAAGTTTCCCAGATCCTTATCATCAAGAAATACCTTAATTTCTTCAAAGCACTCCACAAAGCGCTCAAGAACTTTGTCTCGGCTCAGCCATCTTACATTATTGTACATTAGCAGTCCACTGTAGGGGGAATCAACCTCCATTAAAAGTGCCAAATATTCTCGCTTGTGAAGGGGGCGAGCAGCTATTAAATTAACTATTTTTGTAACAACTGACATTAAGTCGTTTAAGTTGGTGAATCCTGCCTTGACACATAAAGCCTCCTGATGGATAATACAATGAAAAGACACAATCGGATGCCCAATAGCTTCTGTAAACAATTTGACAAATCCGACTTTTCCCCCCACCATATTTGGTGCCCTATCTGTCGTCACTGACACAACTTTAGAGATATCAATGCTTAGGTCACGAAATGTTTGTATAACAACCTTACATATTTCGCTTCCTGATTTACTTGTTGACACTGATACTAACTTTATCAACTCTTCTCTCATTGTGAGATCATCAGAATATCGACCAATAATGGCCAACTGAGCATGTGATGTAACATCAGTAGTTTCATCAAGAGAGATCGAAAAATATTTACACTTCCTTATGTCTCTCTTTAATTGATGTTGTATGTTTGTGTTCAGTCTCATTTTTCGGTCTTTTATGATATTTCTACTGAGTGGTAACTCAGATATTCTCTTAATAATTGCATCTTTATTCTGCATATCGTGAAATAGAACTGGTGCACATCTTAGGAGAGTTTCTTTAATAAATTCTCCCTCACTGAGCGCTTTTCCATGCTGAGCTATAGAGTGAGCAATGCTCAAACTTGCAGATGTTAAATTTGTAGAGCCTTTCATAAATTTAAGGATGGAATTAGATTGGCTCTTATAAAGGTGTAGCTGCCTGGAAATGTATTCCTTCTTTTCATCCTCACTTTTTTCCAAGAGCTGGGAATGATTAGTTTCAAAATGTCTATTTATATTCCACATTCGGCTTATTACCTTTTCAGTACATAGAACGCAAAATGATCTGCCATTTTTTTCTATAAAGCCATACATCTTGGTCCATGTCTCTTGAAAGGGTCGGCCACTGCTACTACCACTTCCTTTACTTAACCTTAGTTTTTTATTTTTTGGGTTCTCCATCAGGGGGGAGTGACAGAAGATAGAATTATAGATAGCTTGTTAGGCCTGCAGGCAATTAGGGGTTAACTAGACTAACTAAACACAAAATGGTGCATATAACTGTCTTTTAGGAAAGGGCAGGGTTAATAAGCAGAAATAGGGGTTAATAAGGATGCACAACAGTAATAGTGGTGAAATGGAATCTGCACTATGGAGCAAGATGGTGTTCCTTATGTGAATTAAAATGGCTGCTGCTATTTCTAATGGCGGGAAATGGCACCCATAGCATGCCACAAACCTCATCCTCAGGAGCAGCAAATGTTTCATCCTCGGCATGTGGCCGCCTCAGCGGCCGCGTGTCATCAGAAATGGCTACTCGTGTCAGTGCTGACACGCTTGTCATAGGTTCGCCATCACTGGGATATAAGGATGTTTAAACGGTTGGATGACAAATACACACAACTCAATGAAAACTATAAGGAGCTGAATGAGAATGTCACCAACATGAAAAGGAACCAAGAGGAGATGAGGAACGACATAGCTGCAATAAAGAACACAATTGAAGGCTTAAACAGTAGACTAGAAGAGGCTGAGGACTGCATCAGATAATTAGAAGACAAGGTAGGAAAAAACACACAAACACAGCAGCAACTGGAAAGAAGACTTAAAAAGCGAGAGGAGAGCCTAAGGGAGCTTTGGGACAACACAAAATGAAACAACATTCGCATAATACAGGTGTCAGAAGGAGAGGAAGAGAAGCAAGGAATAAAAAACCTACTTGGAGAAATAATGACAGAAAACTTCCTTGATATTGGCAAGGAAAAAACTATGCAAGTCCAAGAAGCACATAGAGTCCCAAACAAGATGAACCCCAAAAGACTGACACCAAGACACATCATAATTAAACTGGCAAACTCCAACGACAAAGTAAGAGTCCTAAAGGCTGCCAGAGAGAGACAGAAGGTTACCTACAAGGGATCTTCTATTAAAATATCAACTGATTTCTCAACAGAAACACACCAGGCCACAAGGGAATGGAATGAAATATACAAAGTGATGCAAAGCAAGGGACTGAATCCAAGAACACTATACCCAGCAAGGCTATCATTCAAAATTGAAGGTGGAATCAGTAGCTACACAGACAAAAACGGACTAAGGGAGTTTATTACCACCAAACCAGCAATGCAAGAAATGCTGAAGGGTCTGCTGTAAAAAGAAGAAATAGGAAGTGAAGAAGGAACACAGGGGTAAAGAACATAAATGGTGACAAACAAGTACCTATCAATAATAACTTAAAATGTAAATGGATTAAATGCCCAAATCAAAAGACATAGGGTAACTGAGTAGATAAGAAAACATGACCCATACATCTGCTATATTCAGGAAACCCACCTCAGAAAAAAATATGCACACAGACTGATGGTGAAGGGATGTAAAAATGTTTTTCAGGAGAATGGAAATGAAAAAAAAAGCTGGGGTAGCAATACTTATATCTGACAAATTAGATCTCAAAGTGAAGGACATAAAAAGAGATAAGGAAAGCCAGTTCATAATACTAAAGGGGGCAATCCAACAAGAAAAAATAACTGGTAAACATATACTCACCCAATACAGGAGCAACCAAATACATAAAAGAACTCCTGGAGGATATGAAGGGAGAGATAGACAGCAATACAATCATAGTAGGGGAGGTTAATACACCACTATCACCACTGGAAAAATCCTCTAAACAAAATTCAGCAAAGAAACATCAATCCTAAATGACTCACTAGACCAGATGGGAATTAATTGGCATCTTCAGAACATTTCACCCCAAAGCCACTGAATATACATTGTTCTCAAGTGCACATGGGTCATTTTCAAAGATAGACCATATATTGGGTCACAGGCAAAGTCTCTTCAAATTCAAGAAGATAGAAATCATATCAAGCATCTTCTAAGATCACAATGGCATAAAAATGGAAATCAACAATAAAAACAATCCAAAAAAAATCAAACACATGGAGACTAAACAGCATGCTATTAAACAATGATTGGGTTACCAGGAAGATCACAGAAGAAATAAAAAACATCATGGCAACAAACGACAATGAAAACACAACAATCCAAAATCTATGGGACACAGCGAAAGCAGTCTTAAGAGGGAAGTTCATAGCTCTACAAGCCTACTGCAAAAAAACAGAAATCATGGTAATAAATTACCTAACCCTACAACTCAAAGAGTTAGAAAGAAAGCAACAAGAAAAGCCCAGTGTAAGCAGAATGAAGAAACTTATAAAGATCAGAGCGGAGATAAATGATATAGAGATTAAAAAAAAAAAAAAACAATAAAAAAGATTAACAAAATCAACAAAACCAAGAGCTGGTTCTTGGAATGGAAAAACAAGATTGATGAACCTCTAGCCAGGCTAACAAAGAAGCAAAGAGAGGGGACCCAAATAAACAACATCAGAAATGAAAAAGGAGAAATAACAACAAACCACACAGAAATTCAAAGGATTGTTAAAAAATACTATGAACAACTCTATTCCAACAAACTGGACAACATGGAGGAAATGGACATATTCCTAAAAAAATACAACCTTCCAAAACTCAAACATGAAGAATCTAAACATCTCAATAGGCCAATAACTATGGAAGAAAATTGAAGCAGTCACCAAAAAGCTTCCAGCAAAGAAAACCATGGGTCTAGATGGATTCACAGGGGAGTTTTACTAAACATTCAAGGAAGAACTAAAACCTATCTTCCTCACACTATTCAAAACAATTCAAGAGGAAAGAACACTTCCAAGCTCATTCTATGAAGCCAGCATCACCCAAATACAAAAACCAGATAAAGACAACACAATGAAAGAGAATTACAGGCCAATATCCCTCATGAACATAGATGCCAAAATGCTCAACAAAATTATAGCAAATTGGATCCAGCAGTACATCAGAAAGATCATACACCATGACCAAGTAGGATTCATCCCAGGGATGCAAGGATGGTACAATTTCTGCAAATCAATAAAAATGATAAATCACATGAACAAATTGAGAGATAAAAACCACATAGTCATATCAATTGACGCAGAAAAAGCATTTGACAAAATCCAACACCCATTTTTGATAAAAACTTTCAGCAAAGTGGGAATAGAAGGATAATAACTCAACATAATAAAAGCCATATATGACAAACCCTCAGCCAACGTCATACTTAATGGGAAAAATCTAAAAACATTTCCCCTAATAACAGGAACAAGACATGCTATTGTACATAAAAAACCCTAAAGACTCCATCAAAAAACTATTAGACTTAATAAATGAATTTGGCAATGTAGCAGGATATAAAATTAACGCCAAGAAATCTATGGCATTTCTATACACCAATAGTGAACTTACAGAAAAAGAGACTAAAAAAGCAATCCAATTTACCATTGCACCAAAAAAATTAAGATACCTAGGAATAAACTAACTGAGGAGGTAAAAGATCTATATGCGGAAAACTACAGGACACTGAAAAGAGAGATAGAGGAAGACGTAAACAGATAGAAGAACATACCATTTTCATGCATTGGTAGAATCAACATCATTAAAATGTCCATACTACCCAAAGCAATTTATAGATTCAATGCACTCCCCATTGAAATACCAATGACATATTTCACAGACCTAGAAATAACACTCCAAAAATTCATCTGGAATAAAAAAAGACCCCGAATAGCCACAGCAATCCTGAGAAAGAAGAACAAAGTAGGTGGGATCTCAATACCAGATTTCAAGCTGTATTATAAAGCCACTGTTCTCAAAAAAGCCTGGTACTGGCACAAGAACAGACATATAGATAAATGGAACAGAATAGAGAACACAGATATCTACCCAAACCACTATGCTCAATTAATATTTGACAAAGGAGGCATGAACATACAATGGAATCAAGACAGTCTCTTCAATAAATGGTGTTGGGAAAATTGGACAGATACATGCAAAAAAATAAAACTAGACCACCGACTTACACCATACACAAAAATAAACTCAAAATGGATAAAGGACATAAACATAAGACAGAAAACCATAAAAGTACTAGAGGAATCCTCAGGCAGAGAAATCTCAGACATATGCCGAAGCAATTTCTTCACCAATACTGCTCCTTGGGAAATGGAAACTAAAGAGAAAATAAACAAATGGGACTATATCAAAATAAAAAGCTTTTGCAGAGCAAAAGAAACCATCAACAAAACAATAAGAAAGCCCACTGTATGGGAGAACATATTTGCAAATGTTATCACTGATAAAGGTTTAATCTTCAACATCTACAGGGAACTTATACAACTTAATAAAAGGAAGATAAATGATACAATAAAAAAATGGGCAACAGACCTAAATAGAATCTTTTCAAAAGAAGACAGAAGGAAGGCCAACAGGCATATGAAATCATGCTCAAAGTCTCTAATTATCCGAGAGATGCAAATCTAAACGAAAATGCAGTACCATCTCACACCTGTCAGAATGGCAATCATCAACAAATCAACAAACGACAAGTGCTGGAGAAGATGCCGAGAAAAAGGAACCCTTGTGCACTGCTGGTGGGAATGCAGATTGGTGCAGCAACTGTGGAGAACAGTATGGAGTTTCCTCAAATAACTAAAAATGAAACTCTCATTTGACCCAGTAATACCACTTCTAGGAATATATCCCAAGAAACTTGAAACATCAATCAGAAAGGATATATGCACCCCTATGTTTATAGCAGCACAATTCACCATAGCTAAGATTTGGAAACAGCCTAAATGCCCATCAGCTGATGAGTGGATTAGAAAACTATGGTACATCTACACAATGGAATACTATGCTGCTATAAAAAAGAAGGAATTCTTACCACTTGCAGCAGCATGGATGGACCTGGAGAGCATTTTGTTAAGTCAAATAAGCCAGGCAATGAAAGAAAAATACCACATGATCTCACTCATTTATGGAAAATAAATAACATTATAACCTTATGAACAAAAAGATAGACACAGAGGCAGTAAAGCACTGAACAGACTGTCAAATTACAATGGGAAGGCTGTGGAGTGTTGGCGAAGGGGGAAAGAGATCAACCAAAGTACTTGTATGCTTGCATATAAGCACAACCAATGGACACAAGACACTTGGGGGATGGGATGAGGGCATGTGACAGGGGGTAGGGGAGGCTGGGGGAATGTCTATGGGAAAAAAAGGAGATATATGTACTACTATATGTAATACTTTAAACAATAAAATAAAATAAAAAAATAAAATATTTTTCCTGATGCAGTGAAAAATTCACAATAACAAAAAAAAAAAGAAAATAAAGGCATCAAATATTTTATATTATTTTAATTTATATCTACACTAATAAAAGAGAAACATGTAAATTGACTGTCCCTCTGCTACTCCCATCAGCCAATCAGGAGTGAGTATGCAAATTAACCCAACAAAGATGGCGACAGCCATGGATCTGGAGTGAATAGGTTTGGGTTGTCCCTGATGACGGAGGAAGCCAAGATTCCTGTCCGCCTTTGCCTCTGCTCAAGGAGTGGCTGGGGGCTGGGTCACCAGGGGGTGTGGCCAGCCTGAAAATGGCCCTCTGCCCCTTACCCAGGCTGGCCACACCCCCATGGTGTGAGAGTCCACGCTGGGGGCTTGGCCAGCCTGCAAATAGCCATCAGCCCCTCACCCAGGCTGGCCAGGCACCCCAGGGGGAACCCCCTTCTGAATGGCATGTAGCCAGCTTGAAATCAGCCCTCAACCCCTTACCCAGGCTGGCCACGCCCCCACAGCGAGGACCCTCACCCCATGGGGGCATGGCTGGCCTGCAAACCACCACAGGCCCCTCACCCAGGCCCCCCATGCTCCAAGGGAGCCCCACCCTGATCCAGGATACCCTTCAGAGCAAACCAGCCGGCCCCCACCCATGCACCAGACCTCTATCTATACTAATAAAAGGGTAATATGCTAATTAGACTGGGAGACCTTCCTGGAGACCTTCTGGACATTCTTCTGGACAAAGCCATGGTGGCAGGGCCGAGGTAGAGGTGGTTAGAAGCCAAGAGGGGAGGGCAGTTGTGGGTTATCAGGCTGGTGGGGGGGGTCCATTGGGGGTGATAAGGCCGGCGGGGGGGGGCAATTGGGGGTGAACAGACCAGCAGGGGGGCCAGTTGTGGGTGAGAAGGCCACCAGTGGGGGTCAGTTGGGGGTGATCAGGACAGAGGCAGGGCAGTTTGGAGTGAGTAGGCCAGCAGGGGTCCGTTGGGGGTGAGCAGGCCAGTGGGGAGCGAAGGTGAGGGTGAGCAGGCCAGCAGGAGGGGCAGTTGGGGGCGATCAGGCCAGTGGCAGGGGGCAGTTGGGGGCAAGAAGGCAAGCAGACAGAGTGGTTAGGGGCAATCAGGCAGGCAAGCAGGTGAGTGGTTAAGAGCCCTCAGTCCTGGATTATGAGAGGGATGTCCAACTGCCGGTTTAGGCCCGATCCCTGTAAACCAGCAGTAGGACATCCTTCGAGGGGTCCCAGATTAGAGAAGGTGCAGGCCAGGCTGAGGGACAACCCCCGCCCCCGTGCACAAATTTTGTGCACCGGGCCACTAGTTATTTCATAAAAGGATACATTGTAGGGCCTATTCCCGGTACATTGACTAGACCAATTCACTGGGAGGTAGGGCCAGCCATACCTTCCACGCACACATAAGTATCCTGGGGTAATCATATCTATAGGTTTTGGGCCAGTATAATGCTTTCCATTCCATCACTTCTGAACCTCAACATTAGTGGTTATGTTTCAGCACGAGTTTGGAGGCAGCCAGTCGACAATGTGATTCTCATCGCATTGTGGCTGCTTCACACACCTATCTGCAGATTCTCTTAAGTCTACTTTTTCTCTTAGCATCCACCCACAACTGTTCCACACTTCATAACCAATAAAGGGACAAGTATTGCCATGATCCTGCCAGATCAGAGTCTCTATGGCTTGGTGCACAGGGTCCTAGGAGATGTTGCTGAAGTCTTGGTCAGCTAGCCAGGTCCAATTGGCAGCGGTGGCAGGATGGATGCATTATGGGAATCCACTGGCCACTCCTGGGGGAATTTCTATGCACACCCAAAAATGGGAGACATTATGCACTTGAACATAGATGTGCGCCTATGATACTATGCTGTTAGCCAAGCTCATCCTGGTCGAAGAGACAAAAGAGAAACTGAGACCATCACAGGCAGATCACAGCCTTCCTGCAAGATGCAAGCAACTGTGTATCCTCCAGAAAGCGCTGTGACTGGAATCAGAGGACAACCTGGCTGGTGATACCAAAAGGGATCTCCCCTTCATAGGGGCCCCATTTTACTGGGGAAGCTATGGGAAATCTAGGCACTGGCCAGAGAGCAATAATATAAGTCCCCTTTAACAATGTTTCCTTTCCATGTTTTCTGGCTTGGACCTTCAATTATTGGCTAGGTCTGGATCAAGGCGTGCAACTGTAACTTGTAATTGTACCCACTTCCCTAAGGGGATAGGAGGGCTACCCAGGGCCCTTCCCCAGTAACAGTCCATGACCAGGGCCGCACTGCCTCATAGGCAGCAGAAAAGTTCCAGATGGGTGTATGTTGGGTCGCAATAGTTCATCAGTTTTTTTCACCTGCACATGAAGCGTCTGAGGATACCTCTGCATCATTAAATCTAAGGGGGAGTCACTGTCTTCCTGCGCTGTTCATTCAGCAATCTGGTGGCCATATCCAATCATCAAGTCCAACCTTTTAGGCTAGGTGGGTCTGCCCATAGGCAGAGCTTATTTTTCAACAGGCAGTTATACTGTTCATTCATCCCAGCACTTTGGGGATGATATGGAATGTGAAAGTGAAAATCTATGTCCTGGGCTTTGGGCCCAGCTCTGTACCTCTTTTCCTGTGAAATGGGTTCCATTATCACTTGCTATGCTAAGGGGTTGTCCATAGGTGGCCCCCAAGTGTTCCAAAACTCGGTCAACAGTCCTTTGGGCAGCCTCCCTTGCAGGGTAAGTGAAGAAGAGGCTGGTGGCAGTATATACAGCCATCAAGAAATACTTAAAACCTCAGTACAGAGGGAGAAGCCCAATGAAATCCACCTGCCAATGTTGCAGGGTGTGGAGGGGTGCCTCCTCTGAGGACATGGCCCCTCTTTCCCTGGAGGCCATATTGATGGGAGTGTGCCTGAGCGCAGTGAGGACATCCTCGTACTGCAGTGAGGGCTTCCCCCATAGATAGGGCCAGGCCCCACTGCTTAGCCACCTGCATCATTGTCCATGGTCCCAAGTCCCCCAATTTCTAAAGGAGCCACCAATCTTTGGGGGGAGGTACTACCTCCCATACCCTTGCCAAGGCATCTGCCTCATCATTCCCAAGGGCTAACAGCAATCAATGGCCACTCAAATGGTATATTGTTGCCTCTTTGTAAGTCCCTACTTCCCATATATCCTTCCACATTTCCTATCCCCACACTGGACGATGTCCTATCAGCCACTGCTGCTTGTGCCATTGCAGCAACCACAAAGTCAGGCCTTTAAAGACAGCCCAGCTGCCTGTTCCAATGGCCAAAGGGCCAGGCTCATTTGTCAAAACCATTCAGACTGCTCTCAGTTCAGCCTATTGGCTACTTTGCCCAGTACCAAAATCGAACCAGAGTTTATCAGTACCCAAATGTACAGCTACTGCTGTCCATGTAGCAGTGTTCCTCCTACTTCACCTGTCCATGTACCATATGGTCTCTGGGAGGGGTGGCATGCCCTCCTGGAATGGACTAGGAAGTATCTCCTCCATAGGAGTTTTATCCCTTGACAGGGTCTCATTTGTTACAGGACTCAACAGGGTTTGCAATTCCTGTGACAGAGGGTTGGTACTCACAGCTGCCTTCTGTTCCCAATAGATCCCCCACTTCGCTAAAGTTGGGGTTTGTGCCACTCCCGAATTGGGCATGGTCACTCAGGACATAAACTAAGCGGCTATAGGATAAGCTGTCTATAAGAGCACCTTGCTTTGTGCTGTGATAGCCTCACAGGCCTGCAAGGTCACATAAGTGGCTGCCAACTGCTTCTCAATGAGGGAGTACTAACTCTCAGCCCCCCTCCACAGCTGAGATCAGAACCCAATGGGCACCTTTCTCTGCCCATGCTGTTGCCACAGACCCCAACCAAACCCCAGTGGAGTAACAGTTATGCCCAACTGGAATGGTTGTGTCAGGTCTACAATCTGCAAGGTTTGGGCTTGGGCAACTGCCCTCTTGGCAGCAAGAAAGGCCTCTTCAATTTCTGGAGTCCAGTCCCATGTTGCCCCCTTCCAGCACAACTGGTACAAGGGCCGCAACAATTGTGCCAGGTGGGTGATAAACACTTGTCAATACCCCAAAAGACCAACATAGGTCTGTAGCTGTTTCACCATTGTAGGTTGGGGAAAAGCCTGCACTTTGTCAATGACTGCTTTGGGTATCACCTTGGTCTTACCCCACCAGACAACTCCCAAGAATTTGACAGACAAGCCAGGTCCCTGGACCTTGCAGTCATTTACCGCCACCCCCATGAGTCCAATGCCTGCCACAGACTTCTGGCAGCTGCATTCAAATCTGCAAGAGAATCAGAGGATAGTTTAGCATCATATCCTCAATATAATGGAACATTGTCACTGTAGAAGGCTTGCCCCAGGTGGCTAAATCTTGGGTCACCAGACCATGACTGATGGTAGAGTTATGCAAATATCCTTGAGGGAAAACAATAGAAGTCCACTGGCAACCTTCCCATGTAAAAGCAAACTGTTCCTGACTCTCTGGGGCTATATCTACAGAAAAGAAAGCACTAGCCAAATACACCACATAGTGGTATCACCTTAACGACAAAGTTAGATGGTTCATGAGATCTGTTATAGCTGGCACTGCGGAGTGTAACAGGGGAGTCACTTTGTTCAGTTCCCTGTAATCCTTGGTCATCCGCCAGGTGCCCTAAGGCTTCTTCAGTGGCCATACTGGAGAATTGTAAGGGCTGTGCATGGGCCGGATGATCTTCGCCTTCTCCAAGGATGATCTTCGCAATATCGTCTGTCAAATTTCCTAATGACCTAGGAGGTGGTACTGCCGCACCCACACAAGTTAGGCAGTGTCACAGCCACGTGATGTGGTTTTCCCCTTGTGGTGGGTCTTACCACATGCACCCACAGGCAGAATTCACCTTGGGTCATTGCAATTGTTAACCCTTTTAGCATGTCCATTTCCAAGATGTATTTGGTATGGGAGAGATATATACAGCATGGGCCTTTGGCTGGAGGCGGCCAATACCCAGTGTCAAGGTTGCCTGTCGAACACAGACAGTTCTGCTTCCATACCCATCTATATGGGCCACTGGGCCCGAATATCCATCTGGGTTACCATACAGTAAACTGCAGTCTGTACCCGTATCCACCAGCGCCAACACACATTGCACGTTGCGGAGAAACGAATATATAGTGAGTTCAACATGCAGCCTCCGGTCCTCCAAGTTCCCCCCCAACCGGGTGCCTCGGCCTGTTCCTCAGTCTAGGAGATTAAACTCCTCCTCAGGGGAGTCTAAATAGTCCTGGAGGTGTACCGGGCTAGGGAAACTTCCTTTCTTCAGCAGCTTCTGGAAACGCTGTCCTACCGGTAATTGCCTCCACAGGGCCAGCAGCACGTCATTGGGCTGCTGATCTATCTTCTCTTTTTTAACCCTTGCAACCAGCAGGTCTACCCACTTTTGTGTGCGGGAGATTTTCACAGGATCTGTCCCCACTGCTTTTCCGGATCCCGAGTCCATGGTCTTAGGCACCGCTTTACGTACCTTAAGCTTCTGCACAGTCACGGGTCTTGCTATTCCCTTTTCTCGCTGTTTGACTGCCCTGTTCTCCAGACTGGCCATGGCCATAGTAACTTCATATACACAGTGTACGAAAGGGGTCAAAATGGCTGCCTGCGAGCCAAACGCCTTCAGAGAGGTTGAATCAAGAATCAAATTTTTCATACACATTGTAAACACTCATCATCAGGACCATGAATATTCAAGTTAAACATGGCTTGTCTCATGCCCATGTCCCATATCACTTGCACTAAATCTACATATGTAGTCCATTTTACCATGCAATTCTCCAGCATCCTGCCAAATGCTTCCAGACGCTGCCATTAATCAATTCATCAGGCAGTGGTCTCTGATTCACAGTCGCTGCTACAAGGAGGGGTGAGTTGTTATGGAGGCTAACTTCTCCATCTCAGGTGGAGACAGCTGCAAGCTCTCTGTACCATCATCCCACAACCTTAGGAGTCACGCTGGAATCGGCTCCCTGCGCCTCTGCCGGCTTTGCTTTCTTAATTCTCTCAGTTCTGTAGGGGCATAGGAGGTATATGTAGTTAATTCGGTAACTGTGGGTAGCCCTTGAGCCCCACCTCCTGGGACCACAGGCTCATTGTGCTCCAGACACTTCTTCACGATTGGTTGTGCCTGCAAAACAGAAGCCGCTACACCCATCCTCTGAGCCGTCTGCTCACTCTCCAGGTCCCTCCTGTCCCAGGGAGGCTTCCTCCTGCTCTAATAAGTGCACACAGGCCTCCAAGGCCTCCTCCAGGTTCTGTAACTCCTGTATCCTAGCTTCCCGAGCCAGTGTCTCTTTATGTTAAAGTTTCAAGGCTGTTAGGAGCAACCAGCCTACCTGCCTGGTAGCTTTCCGCTAGTCTTTGGAGATTCAGTCCATCAAGGATGACAAAGTCTTCTCTAACTCCTCGGGCATTACTTCAACTTGCTCCCAGTCTTCTGGGGACCAAGGCATCAGGACCGCTGCTATTGGATACCACAACCCAGTCAGAAGCCACATGTTCTCTGGTGCGGTAGACGGGGTACTTATCCCAGAATCCTGCTGAGGACTACACCAAGTGTTAGGGGAAAGCTCCTCAGCCAATGACTTGACACTTCTGGGTGCAGGAAATTGGAAAAACATGTGGGTAATGCCTGGCAAGTGGGGCATACTTTATTGCAAACAAAGCAGCCAATAACTGGTTGGGAAGTGGCAACTTATATACAAGCTCAAACAAAAGAGGCTTCTTGCCAAATAGCGATATCAATATTTGGGTTATAGAAAGGTATGCTTACGCTGTCCATACAGTAAAACTGCTGTGTCCTTGCTTTTGCACATGCATGTGGCAACTTGGCTTTGAACATCTGGCATACTCTGGACAGGGCCCTCACACATGGGACCTAAACACCAAGCTGGGTTCCCCCACCCAAAGCATGAGAGCCAGGAAGAGGCACCCACATAACAACTGGCTATGGAAATCAGTGAGGTTTCTCTCCACCAGAAGGAGATGGGGGTCCACTAGAGACATAGGCATAATCTTAAAGGGTCAACACACAAAATTTTGTTAGTACACTCTCATCCTGGACTCCAGTGGAGGGAGGGTGGAGCAGACTAGAGTTGCCTGAGAAGAGTCTGAGGATTATGGCTCTGAGAGAAGAGCTGGGGGACAATCACCAGGATCCCAGTGCTGAGTCATTCTTCCATACTACAGGCACCATCTTTCTTGGGTGGAGTACTCTCCTCCTATGTGGCATCAACCTGGAAGACAGGAATTGCCCCACTCAATATAGACTTATTCCCACCCCACCCAGGAGATCTTAGGCCCTGCTTAGGAATCAGCTGTCATGGTCACAGTGTAAAGGTCTGGGAATACTCAGGGGTTGTCAGTGACTGAGTTACCTGACTTTGGAATAGAAACCATCTCCCAAATTTCTGTGAACCTGACTGACACTTACCTCTCATGGAGATCCAATAGAATAACTTTCCCAGCTTCTGGCAGTCCCACCCTCCCTGATCCAGTGGCCTTACCCTCTAGATTCCTAGTAGTTTCGCCCTGCTGAGGTCAGGGAATAATCCAGGACAGACTGAGTCATATGACTCTGGGGCAGGTGTTACACCCACCACTAATCCAAACAACATGATACTGGTGTAAAAATAGACATATAGATCAATGGAACAGAATAAAGAGCCCAGAAATAAACCCATGTCTTTATAATCAATTTATATTTGACAAAGGAGGCAAAAAACATACAATGACGTATATAAATGGTCTATTTAATATACTGTGATGGGAAAAATTGGAAAGATACATGCCATAAAAGGAAACTAGACCACCTTCTTACACTATACAAAAATAAACTTAAAATGGATTAAAGACTTAAATGTTTAGACTCAAAAACATGGAAATCCCAGAGGAAAACATAGGCAGTAAAATATTAGATATTTCTTACAGCAATATTTTTTCTAATATATCATCTTGGGCTACAAAATAAAAGAAAAAATAAACACATGGGACTACATCAAAATAAAAGTTTTTTGCATAGCAAAAGAAACCATCAACAAAATCCAAAGACAACCCATTGAATGGGAGAATATGTTCACCATGATATATCAGATAGGGGCTTAATATCCAAAATGTATAATGAAATTATAAAACTCAACACCAAAAAGAAACAAAACACAAACAATCCAATTAGGAAATGAGCAAAGGACCTGAATAGACACTTCTCCAAAGAGGACATACAGATGGCCAATAGACACATGAAAGATGCTCAACATGTAGAATCATAAGAGATATGAAAATTAAAACCACAATGATATATCATTTCACACCTGTCAGAATGACTATCATCAATAAAACAACAAACAAGAAGTGTTGGTGAGGATGTGGAGAAAACTGAACCCTCACACACTGCCCATGGGAATGCAGACTGGTGCAGTCATTGTGGAAAACATTATAGAGTTTCCTCAAAAATTAAAAATGGAACTGCCTTATGAACCAGGGATTCCAATTATGTGACTATATCTGAAGAAATTGGAAGCAATAATTTGAAAGAATATATACACCTGTATGTATACTGCAGCCTTATTTATAATAGCCAAGATTTGAAATTGGCCCAAGTGCCCATTAGCAGAAGGGTAGATAAAAAAGCTGTGGTAATGCCTGGCCAGTGTTGCTCAGTGGTTGAAAGCTGACCTATGAACTAGGAGGTCACGATTCTATTCCCTGTCAGGACACATGCCTGGGTTGCAGGCTTGATCCCCAGTAGGGGGCATGCAGGAGGCAGGTGATCAATGATTCTCATCATTGATGTTTCTATCTCTCTCTCCCTCTACCTCCCTCTCTGAAATCAATAAAAATATATATTTAAAAAGTAAAAAGATAACATACAATGAGAGAAAATATTTTTAAAAAGCTGTGGTACATTTACACAATGGAATACTACTCAGTCATAAAAAAAGGAAATATTATCATTTGTAACAGCATGTGTGGCCTAGAGTATTATGATGAGTGAAATAAGCCAACCAGAGAAAGGCAATTACCATGTTATTTTACTTATAGTGAAATTTATTGAATAAAATAAACTAGCAAACAAAGTAGAAATAGACTCATATATACAGAGTACAGACTGACCGAATAGAGGGGTGTTGAAGGCTGGATGAAAAAAGGTGAAAAGAGTAAGCAAATAAAAATAAAATGTATAGACAGACAACGGGATGGTGATTATAAGAAGAAAAGGAAGTGGGGGAGGTAGAAGATGGTAAATGGGTGATGGTGATTCAACAATACTTGACTTGAGGTGTTGAACACACAATACAATATACAGATGATGTATTATAGAATTATATACCTGAAATTTATATAATTTTAATAATTAATGTCACCCTAATAAATTAAATTAAAAATAATTTTTTGTTTATAAGTAAAGAATAATCATGAATTACTTTTAAGGGCATTCTCCAATTATGCTACAACTCTTTAATTAGAAATTTTGCTCAATAATGTTATAGGAAAGCAACCTGATTTTTATAATGTAATTCAGTCTTTTTGGCTTTTAAAATAGTGTTTTAAATAAAAATCTTAAAAGTAATGTCAATATAAGATGAACAAATTCAAAGCTTTTTAATTTTTAGATGAAGCAATGATAGATGTGTTTTTTCTATTAGCCAATTGTGGGTTCTTTTTAATAAGAAAATATGGAAACATAGCCATGATATTTACCTCTGTAATGCTTGCCAAAAAATTAAGATGTTTATAACATAGATGTATAATTCAAGTTAGTTACTTTTAAGGATAACTAATCGAGCTTATACTTTGGCTACTCTGTTCTAAGCCCTAGAGAAGACTAGATGTGCAGCAACTAGAATGTGTGAGAAATGTAGGAAGGAGGAAAATTGTAAGGTAGGACTAAAAAAAAGTTTTTACAATAGATTATGACAGCATGATATGTAGTGTGGGAACTCTAATCAGAGTGCGCCAGATGTTCAAAGCCAATTTGAGTGTGGGTACCTTGCCAAGAGTATGCAGGTGCAAAAGTCAGGACACAGCAATTATATTGTATACACTGTGCATGTGTACCTTTCTATAACCCAAAATTAATGTCACTATTTGGCAAGAAACTTCTTTTGTCTAAGTTGGTATAAAGATGTGTTATTGGTTTAATGTGGAGAAGGATCCAAGATGGCTGCCGATGGGACGGTAGGCTGCAAGATAGTGTGTGAGTGACAGAGCGAAAGGAGAGTGTGTGGACGTGGGGGAAGTGTGTATATTTGTGAGAGAGGGACAGCTATATTCCATGGGACTGTTGGGGACTGGCAGACTGGGCTCCCCTGGCCGGGCAGCCTCTACTACTGCTGAAATCTCTCCTGGAGCAGCCGGCTCTGCTGTAGAGACTGCACCATCTTGTAGGGAGGACTGGCTGTGATCGGAAGCCCAGCCTTACCATCAACCAGGGAGAGTACTGAAACATCCAGGGACCCTACAACCACAACACCTAGGGACCAGCTTCCTCAGCTGCAAGCCCATGAACACCAGGACTCCAGCCTCTCCAACCACGGGCACCTAAAAAGTCTTTCCAGGGGGAAATAAAGCGGCGCCAAATACATGGATGGGCCCTGTGCCTTCTCACAGAGCAGATAGAAGGAACAGCTGAATCAAACACCCACCCAGAATTGGCGAATTAAACAAAGCTGGTGAGGCAATCAATAGATGGAAAGATCAGATATCACCTAGAGAAAGGTGAGATCTGGGATCCAGGCTGGAGGGAGAAACATGCACAGCAGGGACTAGAGTCTCAGAGGGAGACTGTGCCTCACAAAATCCACGGCCCTTGGAGTCAGTGTAGCCCTCGAATATGGAAGGGGGTACACACGGCTGCTGCAGAAAGGGACTCTAGATATTAACCCAGAGCTGAGCTGGGCCCAGAAAGGCAGCCTGAAGTTCTTTAAAGGCTGTGCAGTACCAGGGGAAAAAGATGCGAGTCTGCATGCTTCCTTTGGCTTTTTTCCTTTTTAACTCCTTGCTTTTGCTTGCTAAGTCCAGTACATATTATCCTCTAATTAAAAACAATCACTTAGACTGCAGGGGAAAAGTTGCTTTTGTGGAAACTGGGGAAGAGAGTGGGGGGAGACAAGCAGCAAACCAGTTCTGGGACAATCTGTCCCTCAAACCCAGTATTAAGTGTGGCAGGGAAAAAACAATCCAAACACCGGATAGAGGGGCCTTTTAGCCCCAGATATTAATACAGAAAACCTGCCACCCATGGGTTGTGTCAGAAATGGACTCTTGTATAAATACAACTGAAACAGAGGAGCCAAGATGGTGGCGGAGGTGAACAGCTGACCTGTTGCCCCGCATGGCAGTTTCAGAAATACAACTAAAAGATGGACTGGTGAGCGCGGCGACTCCTGCTCGCGTCTCCCCAGGCCGGGCGGCTGCTCCTCTCAGTCAGCACCTCAGCCGGGGCCATGAGCTCATGGGCGGCCGCGGCAGCTGCTGTGGCGGCGGCCGCGGACTCGGCGCAGCGGCTCTCGGTGAAGGAAGAGACCATCTTTCTGCAGGACGGGCCCATCCGGGTCATCGACCTGGCCGACCTACCCAGTGAGATCCTCGGGGCCCCAGAGACCGCCAACACTGACTCAGAGGAGTTTTAGGAGTTCCAATTTTACATTCAAGTCCTTTAGCCATTTTGAGAGAGGAGAACCAAGAAGGCAGCAAAGTTAAACAAAGGAACTTCGCCGCGCACAGCAATTTCAAGGATACAAATGGAGGACAGAGCGTCTGCCACCCAGAACCACAGGAGAGCTGGCTGAATGGTGGATTTACAGCTAAGAGGGAAGAGAAAAGAGCGAACTCGGAGGAGATAAGGTGCGGAGAAGCGTGGGTCGGGCTGGTGGCGGGGGAAGGGACGTGCGGCTTTTGTTCCAACCCTAGGGGAGATTAGCTCCCCATCACCCTGAAATCCAGCTTCTGGGGACGCGCGGGAGACCCAGACGCCTGTGGGGAGAGGCTGGACTCTCGGCCTTCGTGTCGGAGAGTGGGAGTAACTTCCTTGCGGAGGTGCGCCCAGCAATCAGTGTTTGCTGCGCTGGAGTGCGGAACGATGGGGCTTAGAAACGTGGAAAGCAGAAAAAGCAGACGTGCACCCATTGCGGTTCGCCACGCCATGGCCTGGTGGCACCCTGAGGCCCCGCCCTGCCCTGAGACCCGCCCCGCCCTGGGACCCGCCCCGCACGTTTTGCAGACCCGCCCCGCACGTTTTGCAGGCCTACCTGGGCTCCAAGCAACGGCTTTTGCATGTGGGTGGCCTGCCCTATGGCAGCTTGACCAGATAAACTGCGGTTCTAGTTGGACTGCTCCAGGGCCGCTCAGACAGGAGGAGGAAACTGCAGTTTTTGCTGTAATTCCTGCTGAGTGGCCTCAGGCAGTAGCTGACCTACACACTCCATTGGAGACCCAGAAACGAGGGCATCTAGTGGTCGGTGTGAGATGACACCAGATTTCAACCACTCGCATAAGGGACACATTCAAGAGGCAGACTCAGTGAGCGCCAAAGTCTTGCTGCACCAAGACCCGGCCCATAAACATGTCTCCTGCACAGCAACTCTTCCTTTATAGACACAGAGGGTCCGCACGGCCAATTGGCCTGGAGGACAATTCCTCCCAGCGACACCAACAACAATCAAGACTTAACTATACAAAGGAGGACCAAGATGGAGGCAAAGGACGGAAGCCTGATTGTTGCCTACCACAACAATTTTGAGTCTACGACGGGTGAGCAGAGCAGACACCATCCAGAACCACCGGAGGGCTGGCTGAACAGATGCTCTACAACTAGAATAAAAGAGAGGGGTACGCGGGATGATGCTGATGCCGGTGACCCAAAGATCACACTATAAGAACTACGGCTCAGGCTACACAATGGCGGCCTGGAACGTGCTCAGCAAAGTTCCCCCAGTGGTCTCCGGCGGAGCGGAAGGCCCCACTCGCTGCCGAGCACGGACAGACGAGCCACTGGGAGACATGGGGTGGGAGACTCCACGCTTGCTGACCTCCGAGTCCTTCAAGAATCTCAATGCCCCAGAAGCGGCCAGGTGCGCACGCTCGGCGACCGGCCACCGCTGCAGACCCAAGGGCCGACGCAGCCACACCGGACCAGCCCGCCGCCGCACACCAGGCACACCGGAGCTTCGCCGAGCCTGCCGCCCAACGAGTTCTTCAGCAGCTGCCCTGGACCTCTGATGAAATAGCCGAAGGAATTGCTGAGATGGAATTGACCAACAGGAATTGGGATCAAGAAGACGAAACCCCGCTGGGTCCCGGATCAGGGTGAAGCTGCGCGCCCCTGGGTCTGGGTGGGCTGGGAACTGGGGCAGGGTGAGGCAGGGTCCCGGGTCCGGGTGGGGCCTCCCCCCCGGGTCCGGATGATGCTGGTACCTGGGTCGGGGTGGGGCCTTGCGCTCCTGGTCCCGGGTTAGGCCACGCGACCCTGGGTCTGGGAGAGGCCACGCGCCCCTGGGTCCGGGTGAGGCCACGCGCCCCTGGGTCCGGGTGAAGCTGTATCCCGGGTCCGGGTGAGGCCGTATGCCCCTGGATCTGGGAGAGGCTGGGTCCCGGGTCCGGGTGAGGCCTCGCGCACTTGGGTCCGGGTGAAGCTGTATCCCGGGTCCGGGTGAGGCCGTGTGCCCCTGGATCCAGGTGAGGCTGGGTCCCGGGTCCGAGTGAGGCCGTGGGCCCCTGGATCCGAGTGAGGCCACGCAACCCTGGGTCTGGGAGAGGCCACGCGCCCCTGGGTCCGGGGGAAGCTAGATCCCGGGTCCAGGCGAGGCCGTCTGCCCCTGGATCCGGGTGAGGCTGGGTCCCGGGCCCGGGAGAGGCCACGCGCCCCTGGGTCCGGGTGAAGCTGAATCCTGGGTCTGGGCGAGGCCGGGTGCCCCTGGATCCGGGTGAGGCTGGGTCCCGTGTCTGGGTGAGGCTGTGGGCCTCTGGATCTGGGTGAGGCTGGGTCTCGGGTCCGGGTGAGGCCGTGCGCCCCTGGATCCGGATGAGGCCACATGCCCCTTGGTCTGGGAGAGGCCACGCGCCCCTGGGTCCGGGTGAGGCCATGTGCCCCTGGATCCGGGTGACGCTGGGTCCCGGGTCCAGGCGAAGCCGCGCGCACCTGGGTCCAGGTGAGGCCACACACCCCCTGGGTCCGGGTGAGGGCACGTGCCCCTGGGTCCGGATGAAGCCGTGCCCCTGGGTCTGGCCAAGTCCCAACCAGAGGGAATCAAACCTGCATTACCACCATTTGTCCACCATCCAGAGCAGAGGGGTCAATGCTGACATGTACACATAAGGAACTGGTGGACATTGATATTGGGTCTCAAAAGAACTGTTGGTCCAGAAAGAAACTCACTACAGACTGATTCATTTGACTGTCAGCATAACTATTATTACTCATCTCACATTCAGCTCATATATGTATATCTCTAGTAACACATGATCTCGCTCATCTAGGGGAAATGATGAACAACATAGACGGATGAACAAGAACAGAACCAGAAACAAGGAGTCATCGATTGGACTATCGGGCCTCAGAGGGAGGATAGGGGAGGGTGGGGGGAGGGGGGAGAGATCAAGCAAAAGACTTGTGTGCATGCATATGAGCCTTACCAATGGTTAAGTTCAACAGGGGGTTGGGGCATCCATGGGGAGGGGTGTGGGATGGGAATGGGGGGATGAGGACAAATATGTGACACCTTAATCAATAAAGAAATTAAATAAATAAATAAATAAATAAATAAATACAACTGAAACAAAGTGAGCAGAGAGATCCCACCTGCTTGAAAACAGAGTTGTGGCTTACGACACAGAGAAGCGGTGAATCACAGGGAACTCCAATACTGTGCTAATTACCTGACTGGAAACAAACGTGTCATGCAGAATAGTAGTGGAACTGAATGACCTTCACTACTTCACTTTTTTATTATTTATTGTATTTTTTTAATCTTTTACTTAAGAAACTAAATTATTTTTCTCACTTGATTTTACTTTTTTGTTCTATTTTTATTTATTATTATTACTAATATTATTTTACCTTTTGTTAAAGTTTTATTTTATTTCTTTTTATTTTATTTTATTTTGGGATTAGTTCTATATTCTATTTTTATTTTTATTTTAGCATTATTTTACTCTATTATAATTTTTCATTTACGCCAACACTCTCTTCCTCATTTTTCCCATTTTTTTGTCCTGTTTCTCTTTCCCTGTTCCTGCTTTAGTTATTTTCTATCATTTCTCTTTACTCCCTGTTAAAAATTGATCTTACTCATATATCTAATTTCCTCTCACCTGTTCCAAGTCCATACACACTTCACTCTTCTATGTCTTCACTATCCATATTTTTTCATCCTTTTTTCCTTTTCCTTTCTTTCTGTCTTATTGTTGCTGTCTCTTTGATTGTTTGTTAGTTTGTTTGCTAATGGCTTAGTTAATTCCTATCACCAACACAGGCCTATCTACTCTCTATTATCCTTTTCCAATAGTAGATGAGTACATAGATAGGTAGATTAAAGAAATGGGAAATTTATATATATAAATTATACATTTATAATATATAATAATAAATTAATACATATATTTTTTTTCTTTCTTTGTATTTTGTTTTTTACTTTTCTTCTTATACACTCATTCTTTTTCTACCTCCTCTATACTGAATTGTGGCTATTACCCATTCACTCAATTCCTTGACCTTAACTTCTGGAAATAAGCTCTGCCTCCTCAGATTCATCTGTGTGTTTGCAGTTTGGGTGTTTGTTGCTCATATTTTTTGGATTAGATGTTGTTTTATTGGAGTTTTCTCCCCATATACATACACTTTCTCCCCATTCTTTTTTCTTCTCTTTCTTTCTCTCTTACATTTTTTCCTTTTCTCAATATCATTTTTGCACTATTTTCTATCCCCTAATTCTCTTTTATCTGTTGGTCACCTTTATTTGGGGTTATTAGTATCATGACTCCATTTGTGTTTGGTGCCCTGTGCTTGGTGTCTTGCCATGTTGTATTTTGTGCCTTTAAGTAAATGCAGGAGAGAGCAACATAACCAGACACCCTCAGAGGAGCAATCATGGGGAGACAGAAAACAGTCTGCATAAGAAAGAACAGTAAGAATCAACAGAAAAGGAAGTAAACGAAATGGAGGCAAGCAATATGTCAGAGAAAGAATTCAGAGAAATGGTCATAAGGACCCTGAGAAGGATGGAAGAAAAAATACAACAATATGTGTAAGAACCAAGAGGAAATGAAGAAGAATCAAGAAGAAATGAAGAATGACATTGTTGCAATAAAAACCTCAATAGTAAGCATCAACAGTTGAGTAGAGGAAGCAGAGGACCACAACAGTGAGCTAGAAGACAAGATATGAAAAAATACCCAAGCAGAGCAGCAACTGGAAAAAAAAACCCTTAAAATACAGAAGGAGAACCTAAAGGAGCTATGGGATAACACAAAACAAAACAACATCTGCATAATAGGTGTGCCAGAAGGAGAGGAAACTGAGCAAGGAACAGAAAACCTGTTTGAAAAATAATTACAGAAAACTTCCTAGATATTGGGGGGAAAAATTCATACAAGTCCAAGAAGCTCACAGAGTCCCAAACAAAATGAACCCCAAAAGACCAATGCCAAAGCACATTATAATTAAACTA
Organism: Cnephaeus nilssonii; assembly: GCF_951640355.1. Taxonomy (NCBI): domain Eukaryota; kingdom Metazoa; phylum Chordata; class Mammalia; order Chiroptera; family Vespertilionidae; genus Cnephaeus; species Cnephaeus nilssonii. The sequence continues at coordinate 57,207,228 of NC_137071.1, read as the reverse complement.
GAAACCCGTTGCACGAAGTTTCGTGCAATAGACTTTCACCTGGCTGCCGGCAGCAGTTTTCCGCCAGCACCAGTTTTCCTCTGGCCACCCGCCGATCAGAGCGCTTCCCGCCAGCGCGATCGGCTATCCCGAGAGGAACTCCGATCCGGGAGGCGCTCTGGATCGGCGGGTGGCCAGAGGAAAACTGGTGCTGGCGGAAAACTGGTGCCAGCAGCCACCACCAGCGTCTTCCGCAGGCCCCATGGGTCCTTCCGCAGCGTTGGCCTAATGGCCGGTGGGAGGAGCGGGAGTCGGGGACTCGCGAGTCCCCGCCCCCCGCTCCTACCGCCAGCCAATCGGCCACCCTGAGTCCCGCCCCCCACGCCTCCAGCCGGCCCAATCGTGGGCGTAGCGGAGTGATGCAATTTGCATATTGCCTTTTTATTATGTAGGATTGGCAAACACACATGACAAAGTAAGAATCTTAAAGGCTGCCAGAGACACACAGAAAGTTACCTACAAGGGATCTCTCATTAGACTATCAACTGATTTCTCAACAGAAATGTATCAAGCCAGAAGGGATTAGAATGAAATACACAAAGTCATGCAAAGGAAGGGTCTGAATCCAAGAATACTATACCCAGCAAGGATATAAATCACAGTTGAGGGTGAAATCAGGATATTCACAGACAAAAAAGGACTATGAGAGTTTATTATCACCAAAACAGCAATGCAAGAAATGCTAAAGGGTCTGCTGTAAAAAGAAGAAATAGAAAGGAAAGAAGGAACACTGGCAAAAAGAATAAAAATGGCGACAAACAAGTACCTATCAATAATAACTTTAAATGTAAATGGATTAAAGGCCCCAATCAAAAGACATAGGTTAGCTGAGTGTATAAGAAACCATGACCCAGATATCTGCTGTCAACAGTAGACCCACCTCAGAACGAAGGACTTGTACAGACTTATTGTGAAGAGATGAAAAAACATTTTTCAGGCAAATGGAAATGAAAAAAAAACAAAACCTGTGGTAACAATACTTATATCTGACAAATTAGACCTCAAAATGAAGGCCATAAAAAGATACAAGGAAGACCACTTCATAATACTAAAAGGAGCAATTCAACAAGAAGATATAACTCTGGGAAACATATATGCACACAATACAGGAGCACCCAAATACATTAAAAAAAAACTTCTGGAGGATATTAAGGGAGAGATTGACAGCAATACAGTCATAGGAGGGTACTTTAATACCCCACTAACAACACTGGACAAATCCTCTAAACAAAAACTCTGAAAAGACACATCAATCCTAAATAACTCACTAGATCAGATGGAATTAATTGACATCTTCAGAACATTTCATGCCAAAGCCACAGAATATACATTCTTTTAAAGTGCACATGGGTCATTGTCAAGGACAGACCACATATTGGAACACAGGCAAAGTCTCTTCAAATTCAAGATGATAGAAATCATATCAAGCATCTTCTTACATCACAATGGCATAAAATTGGAAATCAATTACAATTAAAACAATTAAAAAAAAATCAAACACCTGGAGGCTAAATAGCATTCTATTAAAAAATGATTGGGTTAACAAAGAGATCAAAGAAGAAATAAAAAACATTATGGCAACAAATGACAATGAAAACACAACAATCCAAAATCAATGGGACACAGCGAAAGCAGTCTTGAGAGGGAAGTTCATAGCTCTACAGCCCTATCTTAAAAATCAAGAAAAAAAATGGTAACAAATTATTAACCCTAAACTCAAAGTGTTAGAAAGAGAACAAGAAGAAAGGCCCAGTGTAAGCAGAAGTAAGGAAGTAATAAATATCAGAGTGGAAATAAAGGACATAGAGATCAAAAAACAATACAGAAGATCAACAAAACCAAGAGCTGGTTCTTTGAAAGGATAAAGAAGATTGATGAATCTCTAGTCAGGCTAGAGAGAGGACCCAAATAAACAAAATCAGAAATGAAAGAGGTGAAGTAACAACCAATCCAACAGAAATACAAAGGATTATTAAAAAATACTAAGAACTACTCTATTCCAAAAAAATAGACAACCTAGATTAAATGGACATATTCTTAGAAAAATACAAGCTCCCAAAACTCAATCAAAAAGCAAAATAAAAACATGAATAGGACGGTACTACAGAAGAAATTAAAGCAGCAATAAAAAATTTTCCAGCAAACAAAAGTCATGGTCTGCATGGCCTTACAGGGGAGTTCTACCAAGCATTTAAAGAATAACTAGAACCAATTATCCTCAGCTTATTCCAAAAAATTGAAGAGGAAGGCACACTTCCAAGCTCTTTCAATGAAGCCAGCATTACCCTTATCAGAAAAACAGATAAAGATGCCACAAATAAAGAGAAGTACAGGCCAATATCCTTCATAAACATAGATGCTAAAATCCTCACAAAATTCTAGCAAATCAGACTCAGCATTACATTAGAAAGATCATACACCATGACCAAGTGTGATTTATTTCAGGGATTCAAGGATGGTACAATATCCGCAAATCAATAAATGTGATACATCACATAAACAAACTGAGAGACAAAAATCACATAATCACATCAATCGATGCAGAAAAAGCATTTGACAAAATCCAACAACCTTTCTTGATAAAAGCTCAGCAAAGTGGGAATAGAGGGATCATACCTCAAAATAATAAAAACCTTATATGACAAACTTACAGCCAACATCATACATAATGGCCAAAAACTAAACTCATTTCCCCTAAGAACAGGAAGAAGACAGTGATGCCCACTTTCACCACAACTGTTTGACATAGTACTGGAAGTGCTAGCCATAGCAATCAGAGAAGAAGTAAAAATAAAAGGCATCCACATTGGAAAAGAAGAAATAAAACTATCCTTATTTGCAGATGACATGATACTATACATAGAAAACCCCAAACACTCCATCCAAAAATTACTAGACCTATTAAACGAATTCAGCAATATATCAGGCTACTAAATTAACACCAAGAAATCTATGGCCTTTTTATACACCAATAATGAACTCACGGAAAGACAAACAACAACAAAAAAAACAACAATCCCATTTACTATAGCACCAAAAAAATTAAGGTACCTAGGAATAAACTTAACTAAGGATATAAAAGACCTGTAATCAGAAAACTATATGACATTGAAAAAAAGATAATGGAAGACATAAACAAATGGAAGAACATACAATGTTCATGGATTGGTAGAGTCAACATCATTAAAATGTCCATACTACCCAAAGCAATCTACAGATTCAATGCATTCCCCACTAAAATACCAATGGCATATTTCACAGACCTAGAACAAACTCTCCAAAAATCCATCTGGAATAAAAAAGACCCCAAATAGACGCAACAATCCTGAGAAAGAAGAACAAGGCACTGTTCTCAAAACTGCATGGTACTGGCACAAGTACAGTCATGTAAAACAATGGAACAGAACAGAGAACCTAGAAATCGACCCAAGCCAGTATGCTCAATTAATATTTGACAAAGGAGGCAAGAGCATACAATGGAGTTGAGACAGTCTCTTCAATAAATGGTGCTGGGAAATTTGGTCAGATACATGAAAAAAAAGAAAGAAAGAAACTAGATCACCAACTTACACCATACACAAAAACAAACTCAAAATGCCTAAAGGACTTAAATGTAAGACCATAAAACCATAACAGTCCTACTAGACTCCATAGACAGCAAAATAGCCATCATGTTGTAGCAATATCTTTACAGACACAGATCCTAGGGCAATGGAGACTAAGCAGAAAATAAACAAATGGAACTACATCAAAATAAAAAGCTTCTGTACAGCAAAGAATCCATCAACAAAACAAGAAAGCCCACTGCATGGGAGAACATATTTGCCAATGATATTATAAATAAGGATTTAGTTTCCAACATTTATAGAGAACTCATACAATTTAACAAAAGGAAGGTAAACCATCCAATCAAAAAATGGGCAAAGGATCTAGTAGACACTTTTTGAAAGAGGACATTGAGAAGACCAAGAGACATATGAAAACATGTTCAAAGTCACTAATAATCTGAGAGATGCACATCAATACAACAATGAGATACCATCTCACACCTGTCAGAATGGCTCTCATCAACAAATCAACAAATGACAAGTGCTGGGGAGGATGTGAAGAAAAAAAAATGTAGACTGGTGCAGCCACTGTGGAAAACAGTATGAAGTTTCCTCAAAAAGTTAAAAATTGAACTCCCATTTGACCCAGTAATCCCACTTTTAGGACGATACCCAAGAAACCAGAAACACCAATCAGAAAGGATATATTAACTCCAATGTTCATAGCAGCACAATTTACAATAGCTAAGATTTGGAAACTGCCTAAGTGCCCATCAGTACATGAGTGGCTTTAAAACAGGTGGTACATCTACACAATGGAATACTATCCTATCTAATAATAGACAAATATGCAAATTGACCATACCTCCGACACAAGCCACGCCCACCATCCAATCAGAGCGAGTATGCAAATTAACCCAAACCAAGATGGCTACAGCCACAGAGAGCAAGGTTCCCTAGGTAACAGTGGAAGCCAAGCTTTCTGCCAGCCGTTGCAGGCCTAAGCCTCCACTCAAGCTACAAAGTTTCAATTATAGAAGGTAAACAAATTCAAACAAATGGCGGCAGAATGGAGCTTGAGAGAGCAGGCCAGGGTTGCCGCCGGCAACAGGGGAAGCAAAGCTTTCCACACACCCTGGCCGGGCCCACCCGCTTAAGGCAACAAAGTTTCAATTATAACCCCAACACAAATGGCTGTGGGCCTCGGAGGGAGCCCCAGGCTTGGCTCCGCTCCAGGCTACAAAGTTTCAATTGTAGAAGGAAAATAAATTCCAGATACCAAGGCCTCCGCTTGGGTTGCCAGGGGGCATGGCCGGCCTGCAAACCACCACAGGCCCCTCGCTCAGGCCGCCCCACACCCCAAGGGAACCCCACCCTGATCCGGGACACCCTTCAGGGCAAACCAGCTGGCACCCACCCCTGTACCAGGCCTCTATCCTATCTAATAAAAGAGTAATATACAGATTGATCATCACTGCAACACACAATATAGCTGCCCCCATGTGGTCAAAGATCCTGCCCCCATGTGGACACAAGATGGCCACCACAAGATGGCCAGCAGGGGAGGGCAGTTGGGAGGCACCCAGCCTGCAAGGGAGGGCAGTTGAGAAGGACCAGGCTTGCAAGGGAGGGCAGTTGGAGGTGATCAACCCTGCAGGAGAGGGCAGTTAGGGGTGACCAGGCCGGCAGAGGAGGGAAGTTGGGGGCAAACAGGCTGGCAGGGGAGCAGTTAAGCATCAACCAGGCTGGCAGCGGAGTGGTTAGGGGGTGATCAGGCTGGCAGGCAGAAGCGGTTATGGGGCAATCAGGAAGGCAGGCAGGCAAGCAGCTGGGAGCCAACAGTCCTGGATTGTGAGAGGGATGTCCGACTGCCCGTTTAGGCCCGATCCCGCCAGGATCCGGCCTAAACGGGCAGTCAGACATCCCTTGAGGGGTCCCAGATTGGAGAGGGTACAGGCTGGGCTGAGGGACAACCTCCCGCCGTGCACGAATTTCGTGCACCGGGCTTCTAGTTCTATCTAATAAAAGAGTAATATGCAGATTGACCATCACTCCAAAACACAATATGGCTGCCCCATGTGGTCAAAGATCCTGCCCCCATGTGGACACATGATGGCCACCACAAGATGGCCAGCAGGGGAGGGCAGTTGGGAGGCACCAGGCCTGCAAGGGAGGGCAGTTGAGAGGGACCAGGCCTGCAAGGGAGGGCAGTTGAAGGGAAGTTAGGGGTGACCAGGCTGGAAGAGGAGGGAAGTTGGGGTCAAACAGGCTGCCAGGGGAGCAGTTAGGCATCAATCAGGCTGGCAGCAGAGTGGTTAGGGGGTGATCAGGCTGGCAGGCAGAAGCGATTAGGGGCAATAAGGAAGGCAGGCAGGCGAGCAGTTGGCAGCCAGCAGTCCTGGATTGTGAGGGGGATATCCCAGATTGGAGAGGGTGCAGGCTTGGCTGAGGGACACCCCCCGTCCTCCGTGCACGAATTTCGTGCACTGGGCCTCTAGTCCTATCTAATAAAAGAGTAATGTGCAAGTTGACCATCACTCCAACACACAAGATGGCTGCCCCCAAGTGGACACAAGATGCCCGCCACAAGATGGCCAGCAGGGGAGGGCAGTTGGGAAGGACCAGGCCTGCAGAGAAGGAAAGTTGGGGGGACCAGGCCTGCAGGGGTGGGCAGTTAGGGGTGACCAGGCCTGCAGGGGAGGGCAGTTATGGGCAAACAGGTTAGCAGGGGAGCAGTTAAGCATCAATCAGGCTGGCAGGGGAGTGGTTAGGGGGTGATCAGGCTGGCAGGCAGAAGTGGTTAGGGGCAATCAGGAAGGCAGGCAGGTGAGCGGTTAGGAGCCAGCAGTACCAGATTTTGAGAGGGATGTCCGGTGGGATCAGGCCTAAACAGGTAGTCAGACATCCCTTGAGGAGTCCCAGATTGGAGAGGGTGCAGGCTAGCCTGAGGGACACTCCCCCCGCCCGGTGCACGAATTTCATGCACTGGGCCTCTAGTCCTATATAATAAAAGGCCAATATGCAAATTGTCCCCTCAGGAGTTCAATCACTCTCTATGATGTGTGTTGACCACCAGGGGGCGGCGTGGAACCAATGAAGGCCCTGATTGGCCCTGATCTCTGGCCAGGCTTAGGGACCCTACCTGTGCATGAATTTCATGCACTAGGACTCTAGTGCTGCTATAAAAAAGTTTACCATTTGCAACAGCATGGATGGAACTGGATAGCATTATGTTAAGTGAAATAAGCCAGTCGGAGAAAGATAAATATCACATGATCTCACTCATATGTGGGATATAATGATCAACATAATTTGATGAACAAGAATAGATCCAGAGACAAATAGTAGTGGAGGAGGGTTAGAGAGCAACCAAGGGACTTGTATGCATGCACATTAGCATAACCAATGGACAGATGCACAGTGGTGGTGGGGGCTTGCCCAGGGTGGGAATGGCTCGGGGGGATGACAAGTGGGGAAAAAAGGAGACATCTGTAAAACTTTAGACAATAAAAAAAAATAAAAAACGTAAAAAAAAAAAGATGTGTTTCTGACTAGCCATTGAGAGGCTACTTGGGTCGGACTGCTTTATGTGATGGCAACTATGTTTGCTGCTACTTTGTGAGCCTATTTTGAAGAACTGCTTTGTCTGATGGCTGCTTGTTAGTAATGGCTACATGGTCTGCAATAAAGTCTCTCCTATACACCTATGACTTCTCATGTCTTCTTCGTCTTATACCTGGCGTTCATGAAGGTCCAGTTCCTGGCAGGGGAACTGAGGTCCCACAGTTGAAGTAGTTGAGCAGGATCAAGGAGGAACTTACTCCAACAAGTAGTTTAGGCTTTATCTTGAAAATAGCAATTGTTAAAGTGACATGATTAGATATGGATATCAGAAAGATAATTCTAGCTTCTTTGTGAAAGTCATATTAGAGAAAAAATGTGCTTGAAAAGGCTATTACTTTGGAGGTTACTGCAAGAGATTATGAAAGATTGTCTGAGGAAGAAATAGTAGGAATGGAAGGATGGGACAAATAGAAAATCAGAAGTATGAAGTGAGAGGAGAGGGAGGATTTTAGGGTGACACCAAACTTTATTTCTGGCTTATTATTATCAGTTACTACGTGTTATTTCTGTGCTAGGAACTGTTCTAATTGTTGCTGGGCATATAAGCTAGGGGCAAAAACTGCCCTTGAAAGGAGCTTGCAGTCACAGATTTCTTCATTCAAATTGTTTTGTAAACAAAAATAATGTACAGCCACTTCCTACTTTTTCTTTGGTATTTCTTTAGTATCTATATTTACACATATATAAAAGACATATTTTCCCAAGGTCAGTTCCAACCTCACAATTCATTCTTGATCTTATTGTTCCTATAAACCAGTGATTTTCAACTGGTGTGCCACATAAATTTTTAACATATGCAATACCTGACTATTTAGTCAGGAGCACTGTCTTCTTTTCCCTTACATTGTGAAGTTTTTAAAACATCACAGCATCCAACACAATAATAGCCTTCCTGTGAGAATGAATCAAAATTATACCTATTTTTTTCTGAGATTGTCAAAAAATAGGTTTTTCGTGTGCCACAGAATTTTCATAACTAGTTTTTGTGTGCCATGAGATGAACAAGGCTGAAAAATTGCTGTTATAAACCACAAAAACACTGTAAGCATGCTCTTTAGCCTAAATTTCTCCTTATTTTTACAAATTGTTTGAAATATTTTCCTCATTTTCTGAAACTTCTCAACTGGTTTGCTCTCAATCCTAACATCAATTTTAATTTTAATCTTTGGATCAGAGGAGAAATTGTTTATTCTTTTTATTTTACAAATGAGAAAAGTGGACATTAGAATTTCTTAGCTAACTTTTCTCTTATAAATTACTTATATATTGTTTACTTGTCTTTGTTTTCCATTTATTTCAATTTTAACATTTCAGTGTTTTTTTTTCTATTTATATGTCCTTCTGTCTTGTTAGACTCATCCAATGAATCATGTTTTATTTGCTAATTTTCTCTTTCACAAATTTTTCACTCTCTTTCAGTAGTGATGACGATATTAACGTCTATACTTATTAAACACGTTTTATGAAATATGTGTTATATCTTCCCAAAATCATATGGTGAAAGCCTACATCCAAATGTAGTAGTCTTAAGAGGTGGGGTTTTTTGGAGGTAATTTTGCTCACGTTAGGTCATATGGATGGAGCCCTCATGAATGGATTAGTGTCTTATAAGAGTCACAAGAGAAGAGTGGGATCTCATAAGGGTCGCATGAGATGTTCCTCTTGTTTCTCCCCTTAATGTTACAATAATTTGAACATTTATAATTCAACAAAGGATTTCCTGCTTAACATACAGACATGTCTGAGAGATCTGGACATTAACACATCTGAAGGTGGCCACGTTGGAGGAAGCCAGGCAGGAGGGAAAGGTGAAGAGCAGAGACAGGTGTCACAGAATAACAAAGCCCAGAGCTCACTGCAATTTTGGGGAAAGGGAGGAATCAAGTTGCTGCCTGCACTCATGGAGACCAGATGAGCAAAGACATACTCTGAGTTGTCCTGTGGAATTGTCAGTATGTTCTGTGGCTGAGCCCAGTGACCAGGGAGGGGATGGAATGCAGATGTGCAACTGCAGTTGTCTGGTGGCTCACACTGCCAGGCAGAGAAACAAAGCCACAGAGCCTGGCTACTTCTCTTCACTCTCCCAGAGCTCCCCACATCCTGCCCCCTGCCGTATACCACACACAAACACACTCTCTCTCAGAGTTAGCAGGAGATCCCAGAAGAAGCTGTAACAGTAAGTGTTGGGTTTCAGAGCACATTATCTGCAACTTTGAGAATTGGAGAAACAGAAGCATTGTTTTTTCCTGAGGGCAGAAGTACCCTTCATCTAATATGAATGACAATGGTAGATATACAGAAATGAGGCAGCTGAGGTCTGTCAATCACCATTACTGGGAGAAGACAAAGCCAGTAAGGCACTGAGGAACCTCCCCATGCTCATTCTGGCCTCACACATCACAGCTGCATTGATAGCAGCATCTGGCTGCAGGAGACAAGGCTGGGATTTCACAGACTTGGAATCCCATCACCTACCATATTACCGCCTAAGGTGCTACTCTGAGGAGACCTGGTCACAGAGGAGACACCCACCTCCCTAGGAAACATAGGGCATTTTCCACTGCCCCACAGGGATCAGGGAAGCCACAGCAGTGCAAAAAAAAAAAAAAAAAAAACTTAAAAACTTGCACTTCAGCACCACCACCTAAAAATAAAACAGAAAAAAGATTTCTTCTTATCAACATATTAGAGAAGTGCCACTCTTAAAAAAAATTCATTTCCCTAGATGCCTAGACGGAGAAGGAATCCATCAACTATCATGAATAATGATGGTAACAAAACAGCTCAGAGAAAAAAAAAAAGAAAAAATCTCAAGAAAATAAACTTAAGGATATGGAAAAATGTGCTTTAAATGGCAGTGAATTCAAGATTGAAGTTCTAAAAAACTTAGTGAGATACAAGAAAACACAGGCACTGTAATAAACTCAGAAATAAATGCAGTGAACAACATGAGTATTTTACAAAAAAAGATTAAAACTTAAAACAACAACAACTAAATAGAAATTCTGGGGCTGAAGGAGTCAATAAAAGAGATGAAGAATGATCTAGCAAGCTTAGAAAATAGAGCTAACCAAATGGAGGAAAGAATTAATGATATCAAAGACAGAAATGTAGAAATGACGCAGATGGAAGAAGAGAAAGACTTAATAGTAAAAAAAAAGAAAAAGAAAGAAAGAAAGAACTCTATGAGAAATATCTGACTCTACCAGATAGAACAATATAAGAATAATGGGCATACCAGAAGGAAAAGACAGGAGAAGGGAACACAGACCTTTTGTGTGTGTGTGTGTGTGTGTGTGTGTGTGTTTTAATTACTTTATTAAGGTATCACATATTTGTCATCAACGCCCCCCCCATTCCCTTCCCAAACCCCCCCACATGCATGCCTCTTTCCCCCTGTTGTCCGTGATCACTGGTTAGGCTCATATGCAAGCACACAAGTCCTTTGGTTGATCTATCTCCCTTGTCCCCACCCTCCCCTACCTTCTCTCTGAGATCTGACAGTCTGATCAATGGGAACACAGACCTTTTTAAACAGTCAATGAAAGCTTCCCAAACCTATCAAAAGAGCTGGATTCTCAAATTCAAGAAGCCAACAGAACACCCAATTATCTCATTTCAAAAATGCCTTCTCCAAAGAAAATGGTAACCTATAAAGGAAGGTCCATTAGATTATCATCACATTTCTCAGCATAAATCATACAAGCTAGGAGAGAGTAGAATCAAATACCAAAACCATTGAAAGGGTGATGTATTCAGCAGAGAGGTTATGCCACACGAAAAAAAAAAAGACAGAAGGATAGAAAACTATGAGTAAGACTACCCACATATAGATAAAAGCAGGATATTGGAACTATTTTCCAGAATATTATAGAATTAAATATAACAAAGTATAAATGAGGTAAACACATTAAAATAAGAGAAGAAGAAAAAGAGGACAATAGCTATTGCAATTTAGAAATGAACTCATAAAACAAATCAGGGTAATTTGTGATAACAAAAACACAAAAAAGCAGGGAATAAGGGTCTGGATTTGCAAAGGGGAATGGAGATAAGATGGATTCAGAAGAAGAAGGAATACTGCATATAAGAAAATATCTTTTGCATATGGTAACCACACAAAAAAGGGGGGGAGGACAGAGAAAAATAAGAATACCACCAAATGATAACAACAGAAAGAAATCCAAGGAAAAAACAATGGAGACACAGAGCCAACAGAAAACAGAAATAAAATGACTGTAGGAAATCCACAGCAGGGATTTGAGCCTTCCTCCTCCCATTTTCTATAGCCAGCTTCCAGTCCTTAGTAGGCCTAAACCCACAGGACCCTCCTCTCCATTCACTGGGCAACTCCCACCCTTCCATTACCTGCAGGACAAGGCTTCTGTGGCGATGATGTGTATTTATCTAACAGAAAAGCCTTCCTGGTCTCACACACACACATAACTTTACCACCCTCAGGTCCCCTGTACATATGGCCTATGCCCTGAGCATTTATTTTTATTTGTTTGTTTCTCTGCAGTACCAGTCTCTTAGTAGTTCCATGCAATTCACCTGGGCACCAGTCCCTGTCCAGTGGCTCCCCTTGTTGATGAATCTCCTTTTGCCTCTCACCTCCTTCACCCAGCACAGCTCTGCCTCTTCCTGAAACTCTGGACTCTGCAGAGATGGGAGACAGACCCACAGCCCCTTCACACCTGTGTTCCCACCCATGTCCATGTGTCTCCCTTTCCCTTGTCTTTTCTTCCCTGCCTCACTCCTGGTTCCTGGGTCTAGGTGGAGACCCCTTCCTCCCACCCAAAGGCCCCTTCAACAAGCTGCATTTCTTCCTTCTCACTGTGGACTCAGGGTCTGGGTCCCTCCTCAGCCTCGACCATCAGCCTTCTCAAGAGAGGCTGAGCATACTGGGTCAAGGTTCAAGCTGCAGTCCCTCATTCCCCCACCAGTACCTTCAGATATTTACCGTTGCCCTCTCACCCATTCCAGAAGTTTGCACAGAACTTCATTTTGAAAACTGTCTTTCTCATTTTCCACACCTCCCCCAAATTCCTCCAGCCCTTACTCAAGGCTTAGTCCAGCTGTCCAGAGCATTTCCTGGGCTGTGTTGCTCTCCTGGTGGGAAAGAGAGTGAAATGGGAAGGACTGTATGGATGCCAGATTTTTCATCCACTAAACCAGTAATTTCTTACCAAAATAAAGGTAATGAGCCCTGGCTGGTATGGCTCAGTCATTAGAGTGTTCAATGGCTGGTGAATGGAGGGGTCACAGGTTCGATTCCCAGTCAAGGGCATATATCTGGGTTGCAGTTTTATCTCTGGCCTCTGTCAGGACACCTGCAGGAGGTAACCAATCAATGTTTCTCTTACATCGATGTCTCTCTCTCTCTCTCTCTCTCTCTCTCTCTCTCTCTCTCTCTCTCTCCCTCCCTCCCTCCCTTCCTCATTCCCTCTCTGTCCCTCCTTCTCACTCTCTATAAAAAATCAGTGAAAAAATATCCTTGGGTGAAGATTAATAACAAAAAAGTAATGAGTCTATGAGAATACCGAGAGAGATGAGGAGAGGTTTTTTTTTTTGTTGTTCCTCTAAAGATTTTTTAAATTGATTTTTAGAGAGGAAGAGAGACAGAGAGAGAGAGATTGATATGAGAGCAGAACAACATCAATCAGCTGCCTCCTGCTTGCCCCCTACAAGAGATCTATCCTACAACCCAGGCATATTCCCTGACAGGAATTGAACAGGCAACCCCTGGGTACAGGGGATGATATCCAACCAACTGAGCCACACCAGCCAGGGCTTTTTTCATTTTTTTGTTTATTGTTTTCTTATTCTTTTTTTAGGAGTGTGGAAGAGAGAGAATGGAAGGTTGTGCTAAAGAGAATGTCATCCCTTCTTCAGCATTAATAATCACCTTAAATGTAAATGAACTGATTCCACCAATCTATAATAATAAAACTATAATATGCTAATTAGACCAGACAGCCGAATGACCTTCCAGACAACCTTCTGAATGAAGCTGGGGCTGTGAGGGCTGAGCCCCTTGCACTAATTTCGTGCATCAGGCTTCTAGTAAATAATAAAAAGGCACAGAGTAGCAGGTTAGGTAAAAAACAAACAAATAAAAAACCAACCCAACCATATGTTGCTTTCAGGAGACACACCTCAGTTGCAAGGATAAAAATAGACTCAAAGTGAAAGGGTGGAAAATAATCCACCAAGCATGTGGCATCCAGAGAAAAAAATAATCCACCAAGCATGTGGCATCCATACTAATATGTGACAAAAAACGATTTCAGTACAACAAATGTAACAAGGGACAAAGATGGGCATTTTATAATGACAAAGGTGATAATACATCAAGAAGACACAAAACTTCTCCACATATATGAACCTAATCAGAGAACACCAAAACAAACAAACAAAAAACAACTACTAACAGATCTAAAGGGAGAAATTGAAAAAACTCAATTATATCAGGGGACCTAAATACCCCTTTGACAGTTATGGATAGATCACCCAAACTGAAAATGAACCAGTAAATATCATCCTCAAATGACATATTAGAAAAAATTTACATAATCAATATTTACAGAGCCTTGTATCCCAGAACGCCAGATTATACATTTTTCTCTAGTGTACATGGCACATTCTCAAGGATAGTAAATATATTTGGGCATAAAATTAGCTTCAATAAATTTAAGAAGCTTGAAATCATACCTGACATTCTACAACCACCAAGCTCTGAAATTAGAAATCAACTGCACAAAGAAAGCAAAGCAAAGCAAAACAAAACAAAACAAAAACCCACAAATATGTGAAGGTTAAACAACTTGTTACTGAAAAATGACTATCAAAGATGAAACTCTAAAAAGATCAAAATATACATAGAGATATAGGGCTGCATATATCTTTGTGAATAAATGTTTTCAAATTTTTAAAATTTCTTTATTGATTAAGGTATTACATATGTGTCCTTATCCCCCCATTACCCCCCAAACCCCCCACTCATGCCCTCACCCCCCTGTTGTCTGTGTCCATTGGTTAGGCTTATATTCATGCATACAAGTCCTTTGGTTGATCTCTCCCCATTACCCCCACCCTCCCCTACCTTCCTTCTGAGGTTTGACGGTCTGATCAATGTTTCTCTGTCTCTGGATCTGTTTTTGTTCATCAGTTTATGTTGTTAATTATATTCCATAACAGACCTAAATAGATACTTTTTGAAAGACAGAAGGAAGGCCAAGAGACATATGAAAACGTGTTCAAAGTCACTAATCATCTTAGAGATGCATATCAAAATGACAATGCGGTACCATCTCACACCTGTCAGAATGGCTATCATCAACAAATCAACAAATGACAAGTGCTGGTGAGGATGCGGAGAAAAAGGAACCCTCATGCACTGCTGGTGGGAATGCAGACTGGTACAGCCCCTGTGGAGAACAGTATGGAGTTTCTTCAAAAGTTCAAAATGGAATTCCCATTTGACCCAGTAATCCCACTTCTAGGAATATATCCCAAGAAACTAGAAATACCAGTCAGAAAGGATATATGCACCCCTATGTTCATAGCAGCACAATTCACCATAGCTAAGATTTGGAAACAGCTTTAGTGCCCATCAGAATATGAGTGGATTAAAAAATTGGTACATCTACACAATGGAATACTACACTGCAGTGAAAAAGAAGGAGTTCTTACCATTTGCAAAAGCATGGATGGAACTGGAGAGCATTATGCTAAGTAAAATAAGCCAGTCAGAGAAAGATAAATACCACATGATCTCACTCATTTATGTTTTCAAATTTTTAAAGTAGGTAACCAGAAGAGGGTTATTGGTAATATGGCAACTCTATTCTTAATTTTCTGAGAATTCTCCATACAGTGTTCCATAGTTGGGTGTATCAGCTTTTTTTCCTACCAGCAGTGAATTAATGTTTATTTTTCTTCACAACCTCTCCAACACTTATTACTTGTCTTATTGATAATAACCATTCTAACAGGTGTGAGGTGGTATCTCATTGTAGTTTTGATTTGCATTTCTATAATAGCTAGTGAAGTTGGACATCTTTTCATATAGTTATTGGTCATTTGTAAGTCTTCTTTGGAGAAGTGTCAGATTTTTAAATTGGATTGCTTGTTTCTTTGGTGTTTTGAATAGTATGAGATCTTTATATATTTTAGATACTAACCAATTGTTGGAACTAATATGTGCAAACATCTTCTCTATCCATATATACAATTGAATACTACTCAGCCAGAAGAAGAGATGAAATACTGCTATTTGTGACAACATGGATAGATCTTGTGGTTATCATGTTAAGTGAAATAAGTCAGGAAGAAAAAGTTAAGAGCCATATGATTTTACACATATGTGGTATATAAAACTGAAAGCAACAAATGAACAAACAAGAAAACAAATAAACAAAAAGTCATAAACAAAGACAACAGTATTGTAGTTACCAGAAGGAAGGGGGGTTGGGGGTGTAGTAAAGTATAAAGGGGGTCAGAAGAAGATCTGACTTTGAGTAGTGGGAACACAATACAATATACAGATGATGTATTATAGAATTATACAGTTGAAAGCTATATAATTTTAGTGAGCAATGTCACACAAACTTAATTTAAAAATGTAACAAAAATATATAAAGACAAATGAGAATGACAATATAACATATCAAAACTTTTGTTGTTTCAATTACTAAGGCCTTGTACTATAGTTTGATGTCAGGTTGTGTGATTCCTCCAACTTTGTTCTTCATTCTCAAGATTGTTATGGCTTTTTGGGGTCTTTTATGTTTCCATATAAATTTTTGGAATATTTGTTCTAATTTTGTGAAATACGCCATTGATATCTTGGTAGGAATTGCACTGAATATATAGATTATTTTGGGAAGAATGGATATTTTAATGATGTTAATTATTGCTATCCCTAAGCATGGTATATGCTTCCACATATTTGTATCTTTTCAATTTATTTCTTCAGTGTCTTATAATTTTGTAAATATACTATACTTTCCAGCATATAAGACGACTGGGTGTATAAGATTTTCCTGGGTTAAAAAGTCGTTTTATACGCCGGAAAATACGGTATCTTGGACTATATTGATGGGATTATATATAATGGATTAGATGACTTTTTAACCCAGGAAAATCTTATACGCCGGAAAATACGGTAGGTCTTTTTCATCCTTAGTTAAATTTATTTCTAGGAATTTTGTTTATTTTTTGAAGAAATTGAGAGT
This sequence comes from Cnephaeus nilssonii, assembly GCF_951640355.1. Taxonomy (NCBI): domain Eukaryota; kingdom Metazoa; phylum Chordata; class Mammalia; order Chiroptera; family Vespertilionidae; genus Cnephaeus; species Cnephaeus nilssonii. The sequence continues at coordinate 57,190,778 of NC_137071.1, read as the reverse complement.
GGGATTGTTTTCTTAGTTTTCCTTTCTGATAGTTCATGATTTGTGTATAAAAAAACAAATGATTTCTGGATATTTATTTTGTATTTTGCTATTTTACAGAATTAATTTACCAGTTCTAGTAGTTTTTTAATGGAATATTTAGGGTTCCCTATATACAGTATCCTGTCATCTGCAAATAATGACAGTTTTACTTCTTCCTTTCCAATTTGGATGTCTCATTTCTTTTTCTTGTCTGATTTCTATAGTAAGTGTTCTATTACTATGTTGAATAAAAGGGTGAAAGTGGATATCCCTGTTTTGTTCTCTATATTAAGGGAAATGATTTTATTTTTTCCCCATTGAGTATGATGTTGACTGTGGTTTTGTCATATATGACCTTTATTTCATGAGGTATGTTCCCTCTATTCTCACTTTGCTGATATTTTTATTATAAGTGGGTGCTGGATTTTATTAAATGCTTTTACTGTATCTATTAATATGAATACAGCTTTATAGTCAAATAATAGTTGGCAAAGGAGACAAAACACATACAATGAGTAAAGACAGTTTATTTAAAAATGGTTTGGGGAAAATTTGAAAGATATGTGCAAAAAATAAAAATAAGCCACCTTCCTACACTATATACCAGAATAAACTTAAAATGGATTAAATACTTACATGTTGGACTCAAAACCATAGAAATCCTAGAAGAAAACATAACATAGGCAGCAAAATATCAGATATTATTTGTAGCAATAATTTTTCTGATACGTTTCCTTGGGCAAGGGAAATAAAAGAAAAAATAAATAAATGGACTACATCAAA